>NW_021704418.1:3358-8868 GCF_003719485.1 Trypanosoma conorhini | reverse complement strand
AAGCATTTCACCCTTTGCTTTTTTTTTTTTGTCCATTTCGTGTTCTTGCCCTTGTTGCGGCTGGCCGAGGAAGTGAAGCACGGCAGGTATGGAACTGAAACAAACAGAAAAAAAGGCAATGAAATATATATGAGATGTTTGTGTCTATATACAGTTGCGACTTATATTTTGGAGTTAGTTTTTTTTTTTTTACTTTTGTCCCTTATTATAACTCCCTCTAACGCGTTGTCGCGGCATGAGGCTTTTTTTTTTCCTCTCTGTTTCTGAGGGACTGATTTGAGTGTCTTCTTCCTTCTTTTGGAAACTCAGTTCCCCTATTCTGTTCATCTGAGCTGTCGCCTCTGTGCCTCCTTCACTCTCTGTGTGCTGTCCTTATCTTCATACGTATATACATATATATGTATATATCTGTATATGTTTCTGTGCGGGTTTTGTGTCCTTCCACCCCTCTCTGGTCCTTCTCTCCTTTTTTATCTGGGCTACATTGCCGTGTTGCGTCTTGGGGGGCTTGGGGGCGCCAGGAAAGGCTGCGGTGATAATTTTGTGATGAGCAAGCGGCAGCGGGACGACGAGGCGGCGGCTGTGCGCCACGCCGTTGAGCTTGTCTGCCAGCGTCCCGTGGGGTCCACCGAGGTGAAGGCGCTGACGCTGACGCCGCTTGAGAAACAGGTGGTTCGGCTTAAGGAGTCTTTGCCGCACGACGTCGTGCTGATGGTGGCGTGTGGCTATCGTGTGAAGTTTTACGGTCGCGATAGCCGTGTGGCGAGCCGCCGCCTGGGAATCATGTGCATTGGCACTACTCCTTTCGAGTCAAGTAGTATACCGTATGTGCGGGTCAATCTCTACGTTCACCGCCTTGTGGCGATGGGCTACCGCGTGGCGTTTGCTGAACAGGAGAACGCCTCCATTCGCACAACCGACGGGGCCGCGAAGGGCATTTTCGCGCGAGAGGTCGCGCGGGTGTGTAGCCGGGGCACACTGCTGCCGTCTGAGGTCATCGGTGACGCCACCACCACGACCACGACCACGACGGCGTCTCAAGCCGCTCCATCGGCGGATCAGGCAGATGCGGCGGAGGGCAGGGCGGAGGATGACGGGCCGGAGCCAGACGGTGTGGGTGCCCCCGTGAAGGAAGAGTCCTCGGAGTTGTTCATGTGTTTTCTAAAGCCGCCCGCATCAGCGTTGTTGTCGCCGCCGGCGCCGGGAGTTCCGGCGATGGATGTGACACTCGTCAGCTTCGTCACGTACACCGTACGGCGTCACCGTGTGGCGTCCGAGGTGGAGCTGTTGGACATCCTGCAGCGCTACGATATTGTGGAGCTGGTTCTCCTTTCTGCGCCCCACCCGGCGACGCCGGCGAATGGAATTTCACCCGCCCCGTCGTCTCTGCAGTGCTTGCCGGAGGTGTACGCCTCATGCCTCAACAAGGTGCTTCCGCTGCATTTTGGCCCCACCGTTAACGGCGAGGAGGACGACCGCTCGATTTCTCTCTCCACCTTTGAGTGCGTTGGCTCCGTGGACGAGGCGATTGCAAAGTACCTCGCCCCCTATCAGCTGAATAGAGTGTACGAAAAGATGTGCGCGGAGGGTGGCCAGCCGGTGCCCCTGAAAGGCGCCGGCGAGGGTGCGAAGAAGGCGATGGAGTTGCCCGGCAGCACATTGGGTGCACTGGACGTTTTTCACAGCAGCATCGGCGCCAAGGGCTCCCTGCTGGCGCTGCTTGACCACAGCCTCACCCTTCCCGGCGTGCGACGCCTGCGACTGTGGCTGTCCGCGCCGCCGTGCGACATGGACACCATCCTGTCACGCCGAAACGCCGTGTCATTTTTACTGCGTGGCGAGGAGGCCAACGCCGTGACGGGTTTGCTTCGTGAGTGCGCCAAGTTTGGCGACATTGAGGCAGCCCTGGGAAAGGTGCGGGCGCAGCGTTGCACAATTGCGGAGTACATCCAGCTTCTGCGCGCCGTGGACACGGCGCATACGCTCGCGTGTGCCATATTGGCCCGTACTCACGGGCACATGGACAAGCTTATTTGCGAAACCTTGCAGAGCGTCACTTCCGTGGAGACGACCACTTTTCTTCAGTCCTGTAAGTCTGAAATGGACTCTCACGCGAGTTCCCCGTTGGAATATTTCACCTCGCCTGGCGTCTCTACCCCCGCTGCCTTGCAGACACACTTAAAGGCTTCTGACGAGGCACTACGCGCCCTTGACGAGGAGCTGGAGTCCGTTCGCCGGACACTGCGTATGCCGGAGTTGGAGTATCGCACCATTGCAGGGACGCCGTTTATTGTGGATGTGCCACAGGCAAAGTGCGGCCGTGTCCCAAAGGACTGGTTGGTGCTGACGCGGACCAAAAGTCATGTGCGGTTTCACACGTCAAACATTGTTGATAGCAATGTTGCGCTTTCCTCTGCGCGAGAACGTCTTCTTGTCGCGGCAAGAGAGGCATGGCAGCAAAAGCAAGAGGAATTGGCGAACGCCTCTTCCGCCATGAATGTTTTTCAGGCTGTTATTGATGCGGTGTCCGTTTTGGATGCGATTCGTTGCCTGTCGGTGACATCGTCCTCCCCTGGCTACGCTGCGCCTGAGCTCTCTGAGGCTGCGGCGTGTCTGAAGATTGTTGGCGGTCGCCATCCAGTGCTAGACAGCATTTTGGAGGGCGGCTACGTGAGCTGCGATGTTTGCCTGGCAAAAGGTGGGGCGTGGATCCTGACTGGCCCCAACATGGGCGGCAAGTCTGCCCTTATGCGCATGGTTGGCACCTTTGTCATCATGGCGCAGCTCGGTTGCTACGTTCCGGCGACTGCGGCGCAGTTGCCCCTCTTCACTGCCGTGTACTGCCGCATGGGGGCAACGGACTCTCTGCTCGAGGGGGCCTCCACCTTTTTGAAGGAGATGGAGGAGACAAGCCGCATTCTGCGCTCGCCGCACTTGCCGTCCTCACTCGTGTTGTTGGACGAACTGGGGAGGGGCACAAGCAGCTTTGACGGCGTCTCCGTCGCTGCGGCAACGCTGGAATACCTGCTTCAGCGCGGCACGACGACACTCTTCGTGACGCACTACACACATCTCTGCGAACCGTACCGCCACCCCGCCGCCGAGGGAAAACGTGTGGCGTGCTATTTTATGGGGTTTCGTGAGGAGCGAAGTGGGGCGGGCGAGGGTGAGGCCAAGCTAGTCTTTACGTACAAGCCAACGCCGGGCGTGACGCCGTCCAGCTTTGGCGTGCGGGTGGCACGCATGGCGGGGCTTCCGCCGGCTGTCGTGGCGGCGGCGCAGCGACTCAGTGAAGTAGAGGAGAGAGCGCAGGCGGCACGGATGGCGTTGCTGCGGCTACGTCGCTTCGTTCAGGCGTCGCCCACCTAAGCGTATGAAACGTATTTTGCCGACGTGGCGAGGGCGGTTAAGCTGCGCGTGGGTGTGTGTGGGTGCTCTCTCGTCCCTCGCTCCCCCGCGCCTGTGGCGCGTTGTCCGTGCTGGGCTGCTGGTGAGGCGCCGCCGCCGCCGCTCCTCATTTGAGAGAGCCGGAAGTTGCACGACAAAACACGAAAAAACGAAAAAAAAGCATGCATGAATTGTGAGTAACGAGATTATTGCTGGCTACTACTTCTTTGCTGCATTGATGCCTCCCTTAGTGAGCGGCGTTGGCTCCGCGTGAGTGAATACGGAACGAAGGGGCAATAAAGTATATATATACACACACACACACATACATACATAGGCATAAATATATACTAGGAGGAAGATGCTTTCGCTCAACGCATACATATTTCTCAGTTTTCTGGCGCCTGTGGTGTTCGCTCTGGACTACGCCCACGTCTACCGCGAGTACTTCACGACGGTGGTGGAGCTGACCAACTCCTCGCTCTTCCGTCTGCTGGGGGTCAATGCCTTCATCGCGAGCGCCTTATTGTTTTGGCTCATCGCGTGTCGCGTTTTCTTCGGCAAGTTGAGCCACACCGAAAGGGAGTTGATGCGCGGCTCTGTCCCGTTGCACATCGCCGAGTGTGTTGTGGGGCCTCTCTACTTCGGGGTGGAGCTGCTTGGCACGTGCGGCGTGGCCGCGCTGTTCACGGTGGTGTTGGCCCTGCTGCACGACGTCGCGCGAGAACGGACCACGACGCTTCACATTGTGGAATCGCCGAGGGAGCGGCGCTGCATGCTGTGCGGCTTGACACTTTTCCTTCTGATGGCCATGCCGCTGGACCTGTACTTTGTCTTAGATGTATTTGTGAACACCGCAAGGCAGCCGGATGCGTACTTAACGCTCAAGTACTCGGCGGCCATCATGTACCTGCAGTTCGCCATATCTAACGTCAACCTCCTCGTGCGCTTGTTCTTCGCGGAGGTGGTGGAGGAGTCCGAACACGGCGCGTTCGCCTTCTACACCGAGCTCTTCTTTTCCATCCTTAAAAGTGGCGTCTTCATCGTCTCCTTTGCGTTCGTGTGTCTTGTGTCCCAGGCGCCATTCCCGCTGCTGCGGGTGCTGATCACGAGCGTGGTGGACGTCATCAATAGGGTCCAGAGCCTGCTGACGTACCTCACGCTGACGAGGTTCGTGCACAGCATGAAAAACGCGACAGCGGAGGTGTTGGCCCGCGACTCCTGCTGCGCCATTTGCCAGGACGAAATGAAGCCGGAGCAAAACTGCAAGCAACTCCCCTGCGGCCACTGCTACCACGAACACTGCCTGCGACGCTGGTTTGAGGGGATGTCGACGTGCCCGTACTGCAGGGCTGACCTTATGCTGCAAATGCGGCGGGCGAACGCAGCTGTGCAATTTTTCCACGCCGCCCCGCAGCCGGGGCAGCAGCAACAGCCGCAGCAACAGCCGCAGCAACAGCCGCCGCCGCCGCCGCCTTTGCCTACTCCGGCCACTCTCCGTCAAGGAGAGGATGCTGTGACGGGTGCTCCCCAAAACCCTGCCCGCGAGGCGTACCAACCACCTGACGAGGAAGAAATACAGCAGGCCTACAAACGCTACCGAGAGACGAGACTGCAAGCCATATTGGTTGCGCGCGAAAGCACAAATCAGCTTGGGGAGCAGCCGTCTGCGGCTGCTGCTTCCGGAGGCTTCCGCCCCCCACGTTCGGAGGCACACGAGGAGGCCGCCACGTTTGAGCCTCGGGCTGGTGCAGCCGCTGATGTTAGCTCCCCTCGTTGTAGTGCAGATTGCACAAACGAGGGGCATTTTGGCGAAACAGGCGCTGAAGCCATTGCGCAGTTGCGCAGAAAAGACCACCAGCGGTTAGCTGCCTACAGGGAATACGAAGAAACTGTTCGGAGGGCGTCCGGCAAGCTGCGGCAACGTTTATTGGACATTGAAAAGTCATTCTAGGAGCGTCACGACTCACGGCTTCAGTTGCGCTGCACATGGACAGAGTCGCACAACGGCGTGCGACTGCAGTCACTGTGTGTATGTGTGTGTGTTTGTTTGTATGCGTTGGGGTGAATATCACTTTCAGTTTGTTCCCTTCCTCTGTTTTTTTTTTGTTTTTGGTTTCCTT
>NW_021704418.1:0-3333 GCF_003719485.1 Trypanosoma conorhini | reverse complement strand
AAAAAAGCAAACAAAAAAGTAACCGCAACAAGAGGGCGGAACTGTGCTTGTGCGTGGAGAGTGAGGGTGGCACCAGAGCCGCGGCATGTGTGCAAGAGGAAGAAGGTGCAGAAAGAAAAAAAAGTGGTCACCCAGAAAAGAGAAGAAAAAAAAAAGAAGGCGCATGGCGAGCCTTTAAATTCCTTGCCGTTTGTCAGGGTTGTCGTCCCTGTGTTGGTTGCGCGCCCAACGTGTTGCGTTGCTCTGCTTCCCTCTCCTATTTCTTCTTCCTGCCTTTTTTTTTTCCACTCTCTCTTGTGGCTCGCCAATGGTTCGGGCGGCAACCAGCTCTGTCGTAGCAGGCGCGAGGAGGAGGCGGCGGGGTTCGAGCGACGGAGGGGAGGACGCGTGCGTGTGTTGGGCTTTTCGGCTGAGTCAGCGTCTCTCTCTCTCTCTCTCTCTGAGTGTGTGTGTGGGAGGAGGCGTCCGTGTTCCAGCAGGGAGGGATGCTGCGCGGCAGTCTGCAATCCTTGGCCTCCCTGCGCTATCGTCGCCCGTACTGGATGCTGTTTCTGAAGAATGTTGACAACTGGAAGATTTACACCGTCATTCAGCAGCCGGACCACCAGCGCACAGAGATGTTGTACCAGGCGTGGCTGGGGGGACTTGATAGGCCGTACACCCGGCCGAAGTGTATGGCGAATCAGCCGCTTTGGCTCAGCAAGAAGCGCCACATTTTACGCAAAGACAGGCTGGACGGGCCAGAAACGCCGCTCGAGAAGTACGTCTTGGAGTGGTATAGGCGGTTTCACTCATTTCAGGGAACCGAGCGCCCGACGGCGGATGACCTTCACACCGCGCTTGACCTTGTGGAACGGCCTCTCGACCTCAGTTATGCGTTTCAGCTTTTGAATCAGTGTCGCAACATCAACAATATTCGTTTCGCAAAGGACACCTTTCTTGTCTTCCTAGAGGCATGTCTGCGCGTTGATCGCAAAGACTGCGCCGTGTATGCCGCAGAACATGCCGAGGCGTTGGGGTTTTGGCACATTGACGAGGATCATCTCCGGTACTTGCGCGGGGAGCAGAGCTGGTATAGGCTCTCACCCCTGGACAACATGTACTACCCACTAGAGGAAAATGTGGAGCTGAACGCGCGGCGTTCGCCGCCGACATCGGCGGGTGTTGTTGAAGGCACTGCGGGACCCACCGATTTTTCGGCGGCGGCCACGACGGCGACGGAGGGCGCTGCCGCTGCGCTGGGCGCGGAGGAGGCCGAAGTGAAGGCCGGGTTGGCGGAGGAGGGGGCGGCCGCGGCGCCCGTGGACGATGAGATTGCCCGGCTCGAGGCGGAGTTGGCCGCGCTGGAGGAGGAGGAGGAGGGGGCGATCGGCGGCGGCGGCGCCGGAGGCGGTAAAGGGCACTGAGGAGATCACAATAACGGCGGAACCCGCCGGGGTGCGACAAACAAAAAAGAAAAAAAAAGGAGGAAAAAAGAAACGTAAAGTGTGGTATTGCAGAGGCTGTCGTCCTGCGCCGTTTTTTTTTTCTCCCCATTTCTTACGCTTGTCGTTTTCCCTGTGTAAGGTGCGGCGTACGTGGCGAACCGTTTTCTTTGCTTATCCCCCCTCCCTTTCGCTTCCGTGTGTTTGTCGCTGCCTCTCATTCTCTTCTTGCAGCCGCTTCCCTGCAAACACTTTTTCACGCTTCATCCTCCTCCTGTTTTGCTCTCCCTCCATTTGGAGAACTGTGCCCTGTCGTATTCTACCGTCTTGTATCCTTTCCTTCCTTTTCCTTGTTGGGGTGGCGGAGCTTCTATTGACGCGTGCCGCGCCGCCGCTTCGTGAGTGCTTTTCCGAATTGGGAAACTTGACCCACTGATGGACTCGCTCACGCTTGTCTCTCTGGCGGATGCTCTGGTGCCGCAGGCGATAGCTGACGGGCTGGTGGCGCTGTGTCGCCGCACGGGGCAGGCGTGGGGGCCGAACAGCGCGGAAGCTCTTTTTTGGTTTCAGCCACCGAAGGTGCACATCTTGGAATTTGTTGTTGTGCACGTGTTTGTCTGGTGGTGCTTCCGTGCCTCGGCGGGGTACCCGGCACGGGCGTGGAGGCGCCTGCGGCGAGTCTCCCGTGGCAAATGTCAGGATAGCCGGTTAAACATGCTGCTGGGCCTTGTGCTCCTGCTGTGCTGGTCGTTTCAGGTGCTGCTGAAGGCCCTTCGTCCGCAGCCGCTCGTCCAGCTCGGGTGGTTGCTCATGCCCTGCCACCTGCTCACGCTGCTTTGGGTCGCCGTGCTCTTGCGCACCGGCCCGAGCCACTACCCCACGAATGTCTACCTGGCAACCCTCGCCGCGGATTACCATTGGGGACCCGTGGCGGCAATGGCCTCCCCCGATTGGGGAGACCATCGCTACAAACTTGAGGCCCCTGTTTTTATGGTCCATCATGGTCTGTTGCTCATCATGCCGTGCTACTTTGCCGCGCGCTATGAACTGTTGCCCTTGACCACGTCACACTTACTCCACGTGACGGCGGTGGCGACGCTGGTCAACATCGGCTTCTACACACCGTACGCCTACATTAGTGGCCTCAACTTGAACTACATGCTCTACCCGCCACCGAAGCTGATGCGTGTGTTTCCCTTCACGTCCGTGGCGTACCGCTTTTACGTCATCGCCATCCTTATCGCGTTAACGGCCATGTTCCACGTTGTCATTGCCGGATTTGGCGAGGGCGTTCGCTGGCTGCTGTCGCTTGGCAAACGCAGGCACCAGCCGCCCAAGCAGCGACTGGACATGAGTCGTTAGTCTCGGTACACAGGATAAGAAGAGAAGTAATCTGTAAATCAAAGGGATTAGTTTTTTTTTTTTGCACCCTTCCTTCTTCCCCTTTTTCCATATCTTTCCCTCAGGGCGTAAAGGGTTGTAGTTGTTGTTTTCCTTTTCTTTTTTGTCGCTACTTGTGGGGGGAGTATTGATTCACACATGCGTGTGCATGCGTGCGTGCGTGCGTGTCGTTGTTTGCGCGCCCTTTCTGGTGGTTACTTTGGGCCGCAGCGGCACTCGTGTCGCCTTTTGTTGTTGTTGTTTCTGCGGTTGAGGTGGGCGCCGTTTATTCGTCTGACATCTCTCGCGCGGTCTCTCGTCGCGGCGTGCGCATGGCTGCGGCTAGGCGGGAATACTTGCCTTTGGCTCTCGCCGCACCTGTCGCGGAGATGTTTTTCTTGCGGTTGTTGTTGTTGCTGTTTTTTTTTATTGTTTTGGGGGGGAGGGGCTCATGCCGTTAGTTCCCCAATTATTTTTTTTCCTCCTTCTTCACCACACACACACACACAGCAGGTAGGCAGGGCAGCGA
>NW_021704419.1:13704-20557 GCF_003719485.1 Trypanosoma conorhini | reverse complement strand
TTTTTCTTCGTCTAGGTTCTTTTTTTTTTATTTTTGTCCTTTTTTTCTTTTCTTCCTGTTCATTGGTTTCATCCCCGCTTCTCCTCTCACTTTTCCCATTCCGGTTCTCTCTCTCTCTTTTTTTTTTTTCTTTCTCTGCACCTCCTTTCTTTTTCTTCTGCTTTCCCCACCCCTTGCACCGTCTCGTCGCCAAAGCTTGAAATTGGGCACGCTCGCTACTACCCTCACGGAGGCAAGTTCCACAGGGCTTCTTCCCGCTGCCCACACACGAAGGAGTAATTCCAGTCGCAGCGTACATAGTAGGCGCGGGCGGCGAAGCACAGTGGGACGGCCACAGCCATAAACTTTAATTAGCAAAAACGATTTTCAGCAGATTGGGATTAAAAAAACAGGCAAACAAGTAAATACATAAAAGGAGGAGGAGGAGGAGGAGGAGGGCAGCTGACTCATTCTGGTCGTCATCCTTACTGTGTGTGTGTGTGTGTGTAGGGGTAGAGTTAGGGGGTTGTCATGCAGGAGTTAATTGCCGTTCGTGTGAAGGATGGTATTTTCGTCGGCAATGCGATTGCCGCACAGGACCTCGACTTCATCGAGATGAACAAAATCACGCACATCATCAACTGTGCTGGTGGGGAGCTGCCCGACCTTTTTGCGCACGAAGGGGTGAAGTACCTCACCTTCCCGTGGAGGGACACCACGGGCTCTATTTGCACCGCCGTGATGTTTGATAGCGCCGATGAGAATATTGAACGCACGGTGCGCTTTATAGATGAGGCGCTTGAGTCCGGCCACTGTGTGTTGGTGCACAGCCACTTTGGTTTGTCACGCAGCCCGGCGCTGATAGCGGCGTACTTCATCGTGAAATACGGCTGGAAGCTTGACAACGCCCTTGCCTTTCTGGAGATGGCCCACAAGGATATGTGCATCCGGCCACACTTCCTGCGGCAGCTGCGTATGTTTGCCAAGCGTAATTGCGTAGATCACGACGTTTTTGACCCGGACGTGGACGACTCTCAGTTTGGCCTAGACAATGATCAGTGGATGCTGCGCAACACCTTGCTTAATGGGCTAACCTTCGAGGTGCAGGGACACAATGGGTTGTACAGGCTGTGCACGAGCAAGGTAGAGCTGGGAAAACCGATGAAGCCGATTGAGGCGCGCAGGAAAACATCGGGGAGAAAGGACAGGCACATTGTGTTCATCGACACAAAGCAAGGAACCCACGTGGACTCAGAAGATGGCACCCCTGTTGTGAATGTACAGTCGTTGCAGCAGCTCGACTCAAGCAACCACTTCCTTGGGTTTCACGGCTCCGTGTCTTTGCGCAGCTGGCACGGCCGCGGTGGCATCATGAGCCGCAGCATTACCCCCTGCACCCGCCGTGCAGAGTCTGACCCACGCACCAATCCACGTGGCCGACAGGAGCTGGCGGTTCGCTCGGAGGCAAAAACGGGCCGCAGCACCTCCGCGCTGGACGGGACCAGTTCGACACTCACGGTGCGCACGGCGAGTGGGCACTCCGTGTTGGAGGGCGGGGCTCTTGCGGGGGCCGAGACCCGCCACATCGCGCCACCCAACACGATTCACGCCCCGGGACGCTCACCCTTCGCGACACTCACCTCCAGCCACAAATACCGTAAGGGCTCGCCGCTCCCGGCGCCGACGCATGACGCGAAGCCGTCTCATCCTGTCCAACGCCCCTCCTCTGCGCCGGTGGCTGAGAATAATTCTTCTAGATTGCGAGTTGCCGCTAGCCTGGGGGCCGCACGGGTGGCTCGCAGCACCTTGATGCGTACCGATAGTCCAACCGCACTTGGCGGAAGCGCCTCCTCCGCGCCCCCTGCAACCTCGGCGCGGGCGTCGAGCTACAGGAACATTGCCCCGCATCGCTCGCAGCCTAGTCGTGGGGTGGTGTCTGCGTGGGAGGGCAGCAAAACGGGGGAGCCGCCTGCTGTGGTGCAGCGATCTTTGCTCCGCAGCAGTCCGCAGGGTTCCCGCCTCAGTTCTCCTGCGGGCCGGCCAAACTCTGCAAGTGTGCGGGTTGCCTCTCCTAGCGGGGCAACATTGGGGTCGCACGGCAGCCGCAGTGCAAACGGAGGAAGTAGCGCTACAAAGACTGGAGGGAGTGGCATCGTGCGTCGCCACTCACCGGTGGTGATCTCGTCAGTCAGACGCCGTTAGATGTATCCAGTTTTATGTTTTACTCGTTTGTATTCAACATCGCCTCTTGCTTACTCTTCGCCGTGGATCTGTGGGTGCGCCGAGAATCGCTGTAATTGTGTTCTCTCTGCTAGTACGACATTTGCAATGAAACGATGCTGCGGGATAAGGGGGAGGAGAGGGAAGGCCAGGGACGCAAGAGCAGCAAGATGTGAAATGCAGATGCTGAAGAAGTACACGCTTTTACCACTTTTTTTTTCTCCCTTCCACCTCTTCATCCCGCTTATCTCGTTGCGCCGTTGTGCGCGCCGTTATACGGCTCGTCCCCCTTCTCCCTTTCATTGCTCACCCGGGCCCGGCTTTCCGCCCACCTGCCCTTTGCATCCTGGTCGCATTCCCTTTCCTCTGGGCGGGGGCGAGGAGCCGTGTCTCTCCTCCCCCTTTCCTTTTCGCCCCCGGCTGGAGAGGGCGTCGTGCGTGCGCGCCTGCGCCGCCGCGTCGTGGGAGCGTGGCGGGAACAGAGACATCCTCGGCCGCCGTGGGGAGGCAGGGCTGCGGGGGCGTGTTTGGCGTGCGGGAGCGGAGGCGGGAGGGGGCAGGTTTCATTTTTCTTCCTCTCGAGACGCACCTTTTCAAACGGAACGAAGGAGCCTCCCCTGTAATAAGTGGAAGCAAGACGGGTGGGGGTGGGGGGTAACGAAGAACTAAAAAGTGGAAAAGGGAACGAAGGCAAAGTGAAGATCGGAGCAAGAGCTTATGTGGCCAACCAGCCGAGCGCGTGGTCTGGGCGAAGGCGGCGAAAAAGAAAGCGAAGGACGCCCACAGGCGGAAACACGAGGCACCGCTAACTTCCTCTTCACCTCCTTAAAAAAACACACACATACACAGAGAGAGAAGGCAAAACGTATGGGCGGGGAAGGAGCGAACGTAAAAAAGTACTGGATAGAGTGTGTGGCAGTGAACTTGATGAAGCCCAACGTCTGCAGGAGTTGTTGTACCTGTTATTGTTTGCTTTTTCCTCTGTCCCTTTTTGGATGACATCCTCTCTCTCTTTTCCCCTCGTTTTCTCCGTGCCGCCGTGTATAATCCGTCAACTTCACTGCCTTCTGTGCAACACGCCGACCGTCCTTGGGCTTGTAACGCGTGGACGTCTCACTTTTCTTCCCTGCCACGGTGCCTCGCTTTCCCTTCCCTCTGTTTTTTTTTTCTTTTTTCTGGCCCCCCTTACGGCCACTACACTCTTGCTAGCGTCCGTCCACTCCGGCTCATTGAAGCCAATAATGCCGAAGGGGACACGTCGTGTTTGATGACGAGGGGGAAGTCTTCGAGGACGATCCGACGGTGGGCCGCGGCGTGCCGAGGGACGAGGCGGGGCAGATTGAGTGGCAGCCAATCGCCCCCGCGGCATTGACAGCGGCGCTGAAGGCGGTCGTGGAGGCCGCGTTGGCCGACCTTCCCAAACCGGCGTGATGATGCAGAAAGAGGGAGGTATTCGTTGGTTAGTGCTGCCGTTGCTGCTCCTGGCGGAAAGGCGCTGGATGTGGATGCGGCGGCCGTGTTGTTCCCATACCTGGAGCGCTCTCCACTGTCTTCTGTACTTCGTTGTCGCACTAAGGCAGCACGCTACCTTGAATACATGCATTGTATATGTATCTATTGTTTGTATCGCCACTTCCGCTCTCTTCTTGCTCGCCCTCTTTCTCTCTGGCTTTGCTCCGCACGCGTGCAAAGCAGTGGGGCGTCAACGCTCCCTCCCGCTTCTCACATACACACATAAACAAATAATTAATCGGACGCCGATTGCCTTACCCGCGACGCGACACGCCTTGAGAAGAAAGTGACGCAAAGAGCGGGGAGGGTGCACAATGTCGTACAACCTTAGAAAACTGAAGCTTATCGTGGATGACCCGAGCGGCACCCTGCGGGATAACCTGCGGATCGCCGAGGCCTTCTTCGCCGCCGAGGATGATAGGGAGGTGGAGGAGTTCCGCGGCTTGATGGATGCTGAGGTGCACTACGCCAACTTTTGGGGCGTGGCGCGGGGCCGCCATGCCGCCCTTGCCGTGTTTGACAGCGAGCGGTCCGCATTGCGGCTCACATGGCCATCGCGGGTGACGGCAATCACAGCCAACACCTTCGAGAGGCGCGGCTACGTGCACTTCCTCTCGGGCGGCGTGGCTTCGATCCCGGGCGTTGGCGGCTGGCTGACGCGGTTTACGCAACGCCGCGTGCGAGAGTCCTTGGTGGTGAAGGACGGGAATGTCAAATTTCGCGATCTGAGCCTTGAGTGGGGCCTTGCCGTTCATTGAGGGCTAGCATTGACGCTCCGTGGGTGAAGGCGGAGGAGAGAATTGCCGTGGCACGCTTGTCGATGCTTTCCCTGCGTCCAGTGTTAGGGGTTCAACGGCTACCGCCTCTACAGCTCACCGGAACGAACACGCCTAGCAGCGGCTGCTGGGTGAGCACCGCCTGTATCTGACTTGCGTCGTGGGAGTTGGCAGCGGAGGCCAACATGCCTGGCAAACGTTGTATCGTTTTGGCAACTGAGTGCTCTCCCGCCGTCGCCCTCGCCCTCGCGGAGCGGGCAGGGCCAAGAACGTCGCCATTGAAGTGGGGGGTGCCTGGTTTGTGGGGCTGGTGGGAAGAGAGTCAAGTAAGCGGCATGGAGGCCGCTGCTTCAGTTGCGTTGTCGACCCACCGTTGGGGTGAAACGGCTGTGTGCAACTGAAATGGGGACAGTGCTGTCAATGCTGCGGCTTTTTCTGCTCCTTTCCATGTTGGCACTTGTGCGCCTCTTTTTTTTTTTTGTTCGCCCTGCCTACCATCTTTTCCTCCTCTTTAGAGTTGTTGTGCGCTTTTTTGCCTTTGTTGTTTATTTTTGTAGTACGCTACCCTAGGCGCGGCTATTGGTGGTGGTGGGCCGTTGTGACTTGTCTTCCTCTGCGGAGCTCCCTGGCGGGGCCGGCAGGGGCGATGCGGCACACGCGAAGGCACTTCGTCGAGGCCGGCAGGGGCGATGCGCCCGCGGGGGACGTGGAGCGGGAGGTGCAGGACGCCGCCAGCCGCAAGGATGTGCGCACGCTTCTCCCCCTCACCCCCGGGGGCGTTAAGTTCCTCTCCAGGCGGTACCCGCCGGTGAGGGACGCTGCCGACCTCGACACACTTGCGGAGCGGCTTGCAGGTTTGGGCCACCGCGGGGAATTTGGCTTTTCGCCTCTGTTTTGCCCCCGCCTGATCGATGCGGCGTGCCAGCGGGGCATTTTCCCCATGGCGATCCTAGTGCAAGACAGCCACCACCTATTCGCTCCCAAACTGCACCATCAGCGCTGTCTGACGCAGCTGCGGCCACCTGTCAAGGGCCTTCCTGTGAGCAGCGACGACAGCGAGGGAAAGTTTGCGGCGGGGCTGCTGCAGGTGTCTAAAAAATATTTATCGGCCCGCAACGAAAACACCCGCGCGAGGTCGTTTGATGTCTATATCAACCGCAAGGAGGATATCGCCCCCGCGCTCTCGCTTATTGTGGCCCAGCACGGCGAAAGCTGGATGTGCCGTGCCCTTCGTGCCTGCCTTGCCCACATGTTCTTCAACCAGGACAGTTATCGCACCAAAGTCGTCGTCGTCGCCGTCCGCCGTCATCGCTACCCGTCCGACTCCGGCGGGAGCGCAGGCAGTAGCCACGAACCGGTGTGCAGCTTCGCCGAGGGGGACCCGGTAAACGAAGGCGATCTCGTTGCTGCCGAGGTTGGCTTTATTGCCGGGGACATTTACTGCTCCATGACGGGGGCGTACAGCTGCAGCGGCTCTGGGACGCTGCAGCTGGCGGTCACCGGAGAGGCGATGCGGATCGCCGGCTGCAGCGTCTGGGACCTGGGGATGGATATGGCGTACAAGCGTGAGGTGCTGCGCTGTGAGCCGCTGCCGCGTGAGCACTGGCTGTTGTTTGTGCGGGAACACGTGGCGGACGCGGCTGTCGCGGAGGCCATTGAAAGGCGTTTGCGGGAGCAATTTAGCGAGGGTGTGCCGGTGCGACTGCTTCTTTCACATACTTCCCGTTGAAGTCAGTTCGGAGTATTCAACAATCAACAGGAGTTGCACCACGTGTTCGTTGCTTGAGCACAAGTACTGTCTTTGCGCGGGTTGTCCCATGTAGTGTGCGGGGCAAACTTTTGCGGCTGCTGCTGTTGTTGTTGCCGGTGAAATTCTTGCCAACATTGGCGCCATTCCCGATGGGTGGGGACCCGCGGGGGGAGTTCTTCCCTCCTCTTCGCACGCCCTCTCTTTTTTTTTTTTACTTTTCCTTTTCTTTTTTACCTGTGTCCTGCACACACACCCGCCCGTCTGCACTGTGCTGCGGCGCCGAACACGCCCCTGCGCAAGAGAAAGAGCATGCCCGCCGTGAAGAAAGAGGCTCCCAAGGCAGAGGCCCCCGCGCCGCGGACGGGCATCATCGCCGGCTTCAACAAGGGCCACAAGACCACCCGCCGCGCCCGCGCCCCGTCCTCGAACGACCGCTA
This sequence comes from Trypanosoma conorhini, assembly GCF_003719485.1. Taxonomy (NCBI): domain Eukaryota; phylum Euglenozoa; class Kinetoplastea; order Trypanosomatida; family Trypanosomatidae; genus Trypanosoma; species Trypanosoma conorhini. Next base: position 13,883 of record NW_021704419.1, on the reverse strand, counting down.
CGCCCTTCCGCACAAGAAGCTGCGCGCGGTGAAGGCGATCATCACGGACCTCGTCGGCCTCTCGCCCATGGAGAAGCGCGTGCAGGAGCTGCTGCGCGTCGGCAAGGACAAGCGTGCCCTCAAGTTCTGCAAGAAGCGCCTTGGCAACTTCAAGGCCGCCAAGAAGCGGCGCGCCAAGA
>NW_021704419.1:0-13679 GCF_003719485.1 Trypanosoma conorhini | reverse complement strand
TTTTACCTGTGTCCTGCACACACACCCGCCCGTCTGCACTGTGCTGCGGCGCCGAACACGCCCCTGCGCAAGAGAAAGAGCATGCCCGCCGTGAAGAAAGAGGCTCCCAAGGCAGAGGCCCCCGCGCCGCGGACGGGCATCATCGCCGGCTTCAACAAGGGCCACAAGACCACCCGCCGCGCCCGCGCCCCGTCCTCGAACGACCGCTACGCCCTTCCGCACAAGAAGCTGCGCGCGGTGAAGGCGATCATCACGGACCTCGTCGGCCTCTCGCCCATGGAGAAGCGCGTGCAGGAGCTGCTGCGCGTCGGCAAGGACAAGCGTGCCCTCAAGTTCTGCAAGAAGCGCCTTGGCAACTTCAAGGCCGCCAAGAAGCGGCGCGCCAAGATGGAGGAGGCCCTCCGTCACCAGACGAAGAAGAAGTAGAGCGGGCGGAGGCGGCCGAGAGCGCTCTTGGCCGCGCTTGACAGTTCTGCGTCTATGCGTGCGTGGGTGTGTGCATTTTCACTCTTTTTTTTCTTTTTCCTTTTATCATTCCTGTTTTGGCCTGCGGGGCGTTATGTGACGCCCGGCACCCGTTTTTTTTTTTTCCTATTCGGAAGCCGCCGTTGCTGCCGCTTTCTGTGAAAATTTATGCGCCGCTTCTCCGCTGGAGCTTTGCCCTTCACTAAGCGATAGGCTTCGCAGCGGGAGGGGGGAGGAAACGAGGCGGAGGAAGAGGAAACAAACGAGGGGGGAAAGCAGAGGGAAACGCACTCTATCGGCGAGGAAGGAAAATAAACACAAACAAACCAAAATAATAGTAACCGAAGAAAAAAGAAAGAAAAAAAACAATAAAAAAGAAGCAGACTGTCCGCTAGCTGAGTGGAGCCGTTAGCGAGGGGGCAGTAGTGCAGGGGGCGAGCGGGGCAGAAGGGCGTGGACTGAAGAAACTTTTCGGCCCCCAGCCAATGACGACGCGCGTCTCGACGCTGGCGGGGGAGAAGGTGCTGCTCCCGCGCGAGTCCCTCACGGAGGCGGAGAAGTGGCGGTACGCCATTGACAACACCCTCAGGGTGTGTGGCTTAGGGTTCCTCGGCGGCGCCGCGTTTTCGCTCGTTGTGTTTCGCAGCGTCGGGCCGCGCATCGCGGTGACGGCGTTTGGCGGCGGCGTCGGCCTCGGCAAGTCGTACGTGGACATGCGCTACGTGTTCGGCCACGATGTGGTCGCGGACGCCGTCTGGACGGCGGAGGTGGTGAATAGAGCAAGCCGCGGCGCGCCCGCAGTAGGTGAGGGCGAGGATGCCGGCCCCCAGTAGGGCGGTGACGCACAAGTAGTGGATGGCACAGCGGCCTTTGGACTAGTTGTGCACGAACGAAGCTGAGGGCTGACGCATGCACACACACACACACAGAAATACACACAAATACGCCCCTTGGACTCGCACGCTTGTGTGTGTGAGAGGGAGAGGGGAGTGAGTGAGTGGGTGTGCGCGGTGCTCCCTCCTTGGCTGACGAAGAAATTTTTTTTTTCCTTGACTTCTTTCTTCCCTCTCTTTCTGCCAACAGCTGGGCGCCTCACCGGCGCCAACCTTGCGTTTCCCTGCGCCACCGCCGCGTGCGTTCTGTGTTCCTTCCTTCCCTACACCAGCTGCTGCGAATCTACTAGAAAGGTCGAAGAGGCCACGGTTTCCTACACAACAACCCCACATATATTTACTAACTGAAACGTGAAAAGATGCTGCGCCGCCTCGCTCTTCAGCCTGTCGCTCGTCGTGCCTTTGCCGCGTCTCCATCCGCGCTGGTGGTGCGTAGGGCGTCGACGGTAGCCATTTCTGTGCAGGGGCTGCACTACGTCGGCACCGGCCTCGCCGCCATCGCGCTCGCGGGTGTCGGGCTCGGCATCGGCACCATCTTTGGCAACCTGCTCGTCGCCTGTGCGCGCCAGCCGAACCTGACGAAGATGCTGTTCAACTACGCCATTCTCGGCTTCGCTCTGACGGAGGCTATCGGTCTCTTTGCCCTCATGCTTGCCTTCCTGATGCTCTTCTCGTAGAGCGCCGGGGGACGCGTGTTACGGGTGCATAGGGGCAGGCACGATATATACATATATAATGTGTAGTCACTCGTGTGTTGTGGAGCCGCAAAGTGGGGGGCCGAATGCGTGGAGAGGGCGAGTGCGAGCTCCACGGGCACATTGTTGCGGGGGGCGGGGGCGGGAAAGAAAAATGGGTAGAGAGGAGAAAAGAAAAGAAAACATTAGTACAATGCAAGGAAGGAAAGGAAATACCAAAGGGGGCGGGACAGTGAGAGAGAAGGAAAAAATATAAAGCGGCACCAGAGCTGGAATGGAAGGAAGGAAGCAGGGAGGCGGCGGTGGGGGCAAGCGGGGGCCGGTCGAAGACACCATTCGGTGCGTTTGTGTGTGTGTGTGTGTGCGGGCCGACGGGAAGAAGGATGAAAAATCAACGCCGCAGCAATCGGACGTGGGCGAGGCGCGAGGCGCCAAACGCAGTAAGTTGCTGTCGGGTTGCGTGCCCCCCCCCTTTTTTTTCACTCGTGGCGGTTTGACGTCGTTCTTGTATACTTTCCACCGTCTGTTTCTTCCAGTGCCGTGCCTGCCGTTCTGCCGGGGCCGCCTGCCCCCTCTTTCTTCCGCCCGCATTTGTGACGGTGCGTGACTGGTCGCACTTAGCGATGACGGGAGGAGCACGAATACCGACAATATGATTCTGATATATATACATATATATTTTCTGTGTTTCCTTTTCGGTGTTCTTCGCTGGTTTCGCTTCCCCGCTCGTCCTCGGTGTGCCGTCGCATGCGTTTATTTCATTCTCTGCCAGGAAGGCGATGAACTTGGCACCGCCTCTCTCGCCCTCGCGCTTTCCCCCCTCGCTGCAGCCCCCACGTCTCCGGCTCCCTCGCTTCTCCCGCCGTCCTGTTGACCTGCCGCGCACGCCTCTGTGTGCGGCGCCGCAAAGGAAGGAGGCGAGGAAAGAAGTAAAGAAGGAAGTAGGGAAGAAGCCACACGCACACACACCTTTTTTAAATTTTATTTCCTGCAACCCCCGCCGCTCCTTGAGGACACGGGCACTCGCACACGCCTCTCAGTTTGCCGCTCTCTTTTTATTGTGTTGTTATCATTGCGTGGGCGGGGAGCAGCAGCAGCAGCAGCGGGAGAAGGGGGCCGTTGGATGTTCGTCGTGCAGTTCTCACCCACCGGCCGTGTGGCCTGCGGGGGGTCGTTTCTGGACCTGCATGGGAGGCGCCCGCCGGCGACGATTCAGGCGGTGCATCCCACCGGCGTCGCGCCGCCGCCGCCGCCGCCGCTGACCTCGTGGAGCGCCTTCCCAACGTCGAAGAGGCCGCACGGGGAGCCCACGGCGGGCGAGGACGAAAACGCCAATCCGGCCGGCGAGCACGTGGCACTCGGTTTCTCGCACGCCGCCGACGCCTCCGCGCAGACGTTGTTCTTCTCCGTGGGCGTCTTCCGCTGCGACACCTGGGCGCTGCAGTGGGCTGTCCGCGCGGACGCACTGGGCGACGGGCGACGCGTGTGCCAAGTGTGTTGTCTGAGTGCTCACACCGTCGTCTTCATCGTCGAGGGCGGCGGCAAGAAGGAGCTCTACGTCGCCTCCAAGGCGGACGTTCCCCGCGTGGCGAAGCGCGAGAACCGTCAGTGGCGCTCCTTCCTCGCAAGCGCCCACCCTGTCGGGATGAAGTTTGCGGGCGAAGACTTCCACAGCCTTTGCGCCCTCTCGGCGACGTCCTGCCTGCTTCTGACGGGCGCCGGTCGGCTCATTCGTGTCACGGTGGCGACTGCCCCGCAGCTGGAGGTCACGGAGGAGGAGGTGACCGTCGACGGAGGCCTGGCGGCGGCGCGCGGCGACGGCAGCCGCAGTTTGGTGCTATCCGGCGCAGTAGGGAAGGACACGGAGTCCGAAAACTGCCACGCGGCCGTGTTTGCCGCGGGCGGCTCCACCTGCCATGTCATGAAGCTTGTGGGCACGAATGCCGCAATGAAGGTGAGCAGGCCGCAGCCGATTTCACTGCCTGCGGGGGCGACGGTGGAGCGGGCCGAGTTTGCCGGTCCGCACATCCTCGTCCTGACGCTCGCGTTTAACAAAAGAACGACCTTTGCGCTTCAGATGACGTGTCTTGTGCCCTCGCAGTCGCCCTCCACCGCCACAGCTCCAGCATCCTCAGCAGCGCCGTCTGAGAGCCCCTTCAGTTGTATTCCCTTTGCACCACTGCGGATGGCGGCGCAGCAGGTGCCGCTGGCGACGATGTATTGTGCAGAAAAAGAGACACACGTTGTGCTTGTGAGCCGCCCGCATCGTGCGGCGGACGCTGGCAGGCGCCACGACGCGGCCACGAGCAGCGCCACGGGCGGCGGCGAGTCCTCGTGGTGGAGTTGTCTGGAGTATGCGGAGCTGCCGCTGCAGGAGGGGCCGTACCCGGAGGAGGTGCTCCGCAACGCAACATGGCGTTCCCTTCCAGAGCCGTGCTCCACCGCCCTCCCCACCGTCGCGGCGGCGGGGGCGCTTGGCGCGGAGGGCACCGACGGTGACAATGAGGATGAGGAGGAGGACAACAACAATGACGACGACGACGACGGCGACCACCACCACCACCACCACCACCACGCGACTGCCACGGCCGCCGCCGCCGCCTTCCAGCGTGGGCTGGCCTTGCTGAGTCACACCCCGTCTGGGGGGCAGTGGGAGCCCATCCGCCTGCACTACGCGTTAGCGGCGCCCCTTTCGCGGCGAAAGGCGGCAGGGGAAAAAAGCAGCAACGTTGCAGTGAATGTGCTGGCGATTGAGACCGCCCCGTTTGTGCATACGCGGCTGGTGAAGCAGTGGCATAACGCCACGCGCGGCCTGCGGTGTTTGCTCGACGAGGCCAATAACACCGTGGGGGGCCTCGCACCGTTCGCCGTCGCCTGGAACCCGCGGCACCTCCGACGGGCGCTTCGGCTGTTCAGCCAGGAAGGCCTTCGGCTGCTCTTCGGCCGCGTCGCCGATGCCCTCCGCGCCTCCACGCAGCCGGGCGAGGCGCCAAGTCTCTTCTATGGGGCAGCGGCCACCGCCGTGACGGACGTGGCGCTGCAGATCATCACACTCGCCCGCCAGGTGGGCGCGCTGCTCGCGCCGGAGGACGTGGCGGTCAACGCGTTGCTGCTGCGGGCCTCACGGGAGGCGGGCCACTTGGTAGTAAACAACACCGCCCGTGGCCGGCTGCTGCTTGAGAGCGTCGTGCGCAGCCGGCTGGCGAACCGTGTGCTTGGCGGCGTGACAGCGAACCACAGGGCGGCGCATAGCGGCAGTGACCCCACCGCAGACGAGGAGGCGGATGCGGCGGAGGCTGAGTTTCTCAACGCGCCAGCCGAGTTGCGGGTGGAGCGTGCGCTGCGCACCAAATACGCCCCGAACACGTGGACGCAGCATTTACTGCGGAGGCACGGCGAGCACAGCGCGGTGGTGGCGAGGGCCCTGCAGCACCTCCAGGCCGTTGCCCCCCTGCTGCAGCAGCAGGCCGCAGTCGGCGGCGGCGGGGAGGGCGGGGAGGCGGCGCAACACCCGCAGAGTGCGGTGGCGCCTGCGCTGCTGCCGGATTGGATGCCGCTGGGACGGCGGGCGCACGCCAGCGCCGCCTTCACGGAGTACGAGTCCGCCCTGCTGCACCCCGCCGCCGCCCGCTAAACGCGCCCCACGAGGACGGGGCGGAAACGCGGCAGTCCTTGCTTTCCCGCAGGGGGCAACTGGAGGCAAAGGCAACGCAGCGAGAGAAGAAAAAGAAGAAGGAGGCAAAAAAAAAAAAAGAGGAAGGAAAACAACATTGAAAGAAGCGTAGCACTTCTCTCCCGCTTTGCCCTGGCGGCGGGGAGTGGGGGGCTGCGTGAGGCGGCACAAACTGCTGCTTCTTCAATCTTAAAGGGACCCTTTCAAGCTACTTCCGGTTAACACCCCATTCACACACGCACGAGGAAAATAAAGAAAAAAAAAGACAAAAACGTCGTCGACGGACGCCAATTAAACTAAAAGAAAAACAAGCGAAAGGAACGCGAGACGCCTTTTTCTGCATAGACGTGTATGTGTGTGTGATTGTCCACGGCGTGCGTGGGGCCACCACACCCACGCCTTTCCTCGTCTACTATGGGCGAAGCTTCCCTGCCTTTCCTCTTTCGCTCGCTCTCTCTCTCTCTTTCTCTTCTCCTGCCCTGTTGAATGCTGCCCAGTGGCTCTCTTCACACACAACGAGAAGCACGCGAACAACAGCAACAGCAACAGGAGACAAAAAAGAAAAGAGGAAAGAAAAAGCAAAACTCACGAGAGAAGAGCAGGAGGAGTAGGGGGGTGGGCAAAGGCAGCGCACAGTCGGACGCAAACACCCTGCGGGAAGGCGGCCGGTGCAACGAGGAGGAAACGCCACGTTGACGGCGTCGCAGAGGCAAGCGCGTAGCGACACACAGGCCTAATTCGTAATATATACGCACATATACACACATTTGCCTCCCTCCCAAGAATAAGCAGAGGGAATGGCGGACGTAGACGAGTGGAGAGGGGCAAGCTTCAAGCAGGTGGAGGACCACAGCGAGGCCGTCACGACCCTCCTCGAGAGGGTCAACGCCACCACCATCCCTGTGCTACTGCGCAGCACCAACAAGGGCCTGCACGAGCTCGTCGACGAGCTACTGAGCCTTGAGAAGGTTGCCCGCCTCGGCGGGGATGCGCCTTCCACCCAGCGGCTCGCAGTGGAGGTGATCCGCGTGTACCGCGTGCAGGGCGACTATGCCAAAATGTTGGACGTGCTTGAGACGCTTATGCGCAAGCGTGGCCAAACAAAGCTGACGCAAAGTGCAATGATTGCGGAGTGCGCTGTGATGCTCTCCGACGGCTCCCTGTCGAAGGAGCGCCGCAGGGAGGTGCTGGAGCGGGTCGTGCACCTGACCGACAGCAAGATTCACGTGGAGCTCGAGCACGCCCGCTTTGCCATTGACCTGGCAAGACTTATGGAGAGCGAGGGGCAGAAGCGTGCGGCGTGTGACTTGCTGAGTGGTCTGCATGTTGAAACCATCACCAACATGCCACGTGTAGAGAAGCTGGAGGCGCTGAATCGGCTTATCCGGCTCTGTCTGGAGTTGGAGGACTACGAGCACACACCGCTCGTCTCGCGCCGTATTAACCACAGGGCGTTGGCGCGTCCAGAGTCGCAGGATGCCAAATTGACATATTTTGCACTCATGCGTCGGTACTACGCGCAGCGGCAGTCTTACTTTAACGTGGCGCGTTGCTGGTACGAGACGTACCTCACGGAGACCGCGGAGGCCGCCAAGCTCGCGGCCCTCAGCAGCATGGCGGTCAACTACCTCATCGCCGAGCACGCCGCCCCCAAGGCGCTGGAGGACCTCGCGGAGTGCACTGCCTTTTCGCCCGCCACGAAGTTTGCCGAACGCAACGCCGCCATTCAGGGCATCGCGACGTCGCTGCAGAAGCAACTGGAGGACGTCCCGCAGTTGCAGTACCTACTGCAGCGGTTTACCAGCATTGAGCTGATCCGCGAGAGGGTGGCCGGCGAGGTGGAGACGCTCTGCGATAATCACCCGGAGCTTGCGGGGCACGAGGACCGTCAGTTGTTGCTACGAAGCCGCTGCAGCGAGCACGACCTGCTCGTCGTCTCCCGCTTTTACCGCCGCCTGCGCCTCGACCGCCTCGCCCAGCTGGTCGGCCTTACCCCGGAGCACACGGAGGAGTTCCTCATGATGATGGTGGCCTCCAAGTCCCTCTACGCCAAGATGGACCGCGTGGACGGGCAGGTGGTCTTTGAGGCCAAAAAGAACGCGACGGAGGTCATCAACGGCTGGAACGAGGCGGTGGAGCGCAGCGTGGCGCTGCTGGACAAGGCCTCACACCTCATCGTGAAGGAGCGGATGCTGCACAACATTTCGGCTGCGCGGGCGCAGCAGGCGGTGACGTTGTAGGCCCTGCGCGTTTTCTGGAGAACGGCGGTGGCGGCCTGCGTCCGTGCACGTTGGCCTCCCCCTGTACCTCCTGCTCCCCCCCCCCAAACGCAGGCCCGCAAGCGGGCAAAAGACGGAGGGACTGGGCGGGTAAAACGCGCAGAAGGCGCCTTGACGGAGGGAACGCGACAGAGGAAAAGAAGAGAGGAAAAAAAAAAGTAAACGAAAAAGGAGCGACAAGCAACGGGCAAGGGGAGGAGGCACAGAGACGCACACGCAACGATCGAAGTCGAGCACACAAACAAGCGACGCGGTCAAGCGGCGTTCACTGCTGCGTCTCTGCCGCTGGTCTCATGTAAATGGCGGGGGGAGGGAGGGGCGCTGCGCCAACCCCGCGGAGGCTTCGCTGCATGCAAGTTGCGTCTTTTGTCTTTTTTTTTTTTACGGTGTCCCCACCGACTTGTGTTTTTGCCTTTCTTTCTTTCTCTCTCTCTCTGTGTGTGTACGTGTTGACTCCGCGCATGCCTGTTTGCTTGCGGGCCGGCGCCGAAAAAACAAACGAACAAAAACAAACAGCGAGTGGCGGGAGTGGCGGGCCCAATTGACACGCGGCGTCCCTTTTTTTTTTTTGCTCCCTTCGGCTTCTCCCTCCCCGCCCCTTTTCGCTCCCTGCGTCCGTGTGCGTGTGTGGGTGGGCCGCAGGGGCTCTAGCGACAGCCGAAGCGAATCCAAAGAGACGAAGAAGAAAAACGAAAAAAGAAAAAGAAAAAAGAAGGGGTCAACGCACAACAGCAGCGGCCACCACCACCACCACCACCACCACAAAAGAAGAAGACGAAAAAAAAAGGAGGAGGACAAAAAGGACCGCATAAAATAAAGCAGACGAGACAACCGGGCGAGGCCTTCGCGGGTGGGGTACGCGGCGTTGTCATTCGAACCGGGGACGGCGGCCGGCGGCAGAGGCACGAGAAGGCAACAGGGAGGGAAACGGCGGCAATAGAGCGCACTAACAAAAAAACAACAACAAGAAAAAAACGTAAAGCGGCGTCGACAGTTTTCTCTCTCTATCTCCTCCTCCTCCACGCGCACCGACAGCAGCAGCAGCCGCAGCGACACACTAATAGAGGCGAAAGGAGGCTTGACTAATAAACATCAAAAACACAACAACAACAATAACAACAACAAGGAAACAGAGACATGATTATGCCGGAGCTAAGTTACATGCTCTCCGGTGCTAGTGAGCCCCGAGCAGGATGGAACGCCGCCGCCGACGGCCAAGGCGCCGCCCTGCACGCCAGCGACAACAATAGCGGCAGCAGCTTTTTTATGCCCAACTCAACGAGCAGCTCAGGCAAGGCGTCCATTCACGGCGGCCAATTGGAGAGCAACTGTGCTAACAACAATATCCCCATGAACAACAACGGCAGCGGCGATGCGGATGCGCATGCACGCAAGGATAGTGGCGAGCCGACTACTGAGTATGAGAAGTGGATCTGGGTGCTCGACCCACTTACACGCAAGTTGCGTGTGCCACTCTCGCAGCTTGTGCCCACCCAGGCCACAGCGACCACAGGGACTGTGCCTTCCCTTTGCATCTCGTTTTTGGAAGGGCGTTGCCGCCACCAGTGGTGCAGGCAGGCGCATGTGCTTCCCTGCGCCATTCCGCAGCTGCGCCATGAGGCGCTCCATGCGCCGACCTGCTGTCGACTACACGACGATCCGCACGACACTTCTGTCCTGACAAGCCGCTTTAAATATATTCGCGTCGTGAACAACACCGGCAGCAATAACGCTAACACGAACGGTGACAATGATAATGACGCAAGCGACTTGATCTCTACCGATCGCGTGGCACAGACGGTGGGGCTGCTGCGCTTCATGGCCCACAGTGTGCCTCCGCCGAAGAGGCGGCAGCATTCCCAGACCTCCGCAAAGGAGGGAAGCAACAGCCGGTCAGCAGATACCGGGGACCTCGCGGGGGAGGCCGATAAAAGCCTTGGAAAGTCCGCCACCGACGACACCGATGATGATCGGGAGTTGGTCTTGGATCTCCCTGCCAAGCTTATTTGTCGCCTTCATCTTTCCCACCGTTGCCGCTACTTAGAGGACTGCAACAACATACACATCTGCCGCGAGTGCGAGCTGCGGCTGCAGCCCCCGTCGCACGTTATGACGGTGTTGTCCACCGTGACGCCTGCAACGCGCACCGTCACCGTCGGCGACACGTGCTACGCCGCGACTCAGCTCGCCGTGGGCGAAGTCACAGACGAGGAGTTTCGCGTCATCTGCGAGCAGCAGCGACATGCGTTTCTGCCGCAGTCCTGGGGTGACTCCCAGAGCGTGGCTCCGCACAAGAGTCCGTTGATGTACGGCGGAAGTGGGGCCTCGTCGATTGCATGCGGTAGTGCGTCACCGCCGATGTTTGCCGCAGGGAAATTGACGGCGGACAGCAAAGTTACCGCCAACAACGCCACGAGCAACGCGGCAGTTGGTTGCCGCATGCTTTTTCCTGGGCTCACGGCAGGTGGGCAGAGTGGCGGGGAGTCGCCCATTTCCGCTGGTGCCCTGCTGCAGGGGGGACAGTCACACGCAGGGCCGCAGCCGGTGGCCCGCGCGCTGCGCATCTACGACGTGCGTTCGAAGGCCAACCAAACCAACGCATCCAGCAACAGCAACAACACCAACAACAATGTTGCCAACAACATCCTGGGCGCCCCCAGCTGCGGCAATGTCGCGAAGAATAACATGGGCGGCAGCGGCGCGAAAAACCATTGCAACGGCGGTGTGCGGGGCGCGGGCGGCAGCGGCGGCCACCACCCCCACGGCCACCACCATGTCAGCAGGCACGCAGCAGTGAAGGGCGCCAATAGTTAGCGGAGGGAGGGGGGGGGGCGTCTGCACCGGCGATGAGGGGAGCACCGCCAGCCGTCCGCAGTGAACGGCCGCGGTGGCTGAAGGCGTGAGACAAAGCGAGAAGGAAGAAAGAAAAGACGAAATATAATATAAGAAGAAAAGAGTAAGGAGCGGAATTCAGTGGGTTCAAGCAGGTGCTGAGAAATGAAACGCACACGTGCGAAAAACAAAAGAACTCAACGATAAAAGTAAGCAAATCCAAGGGGAAAATCCATCGCCACCCCTGTTGGTGTCTGCCTCTCAGTGTGTCCTTGGGTGCGTGCGGGAAGGGCGAGCCTCCTGAGCCGCCAAGCGACGAGTTCTTATAGAAGAGGTGGGCGGCGCTCAATGAAGTGAAATAATAATAAAAAACCATCAAATACGCAAAAAGAAGAGCAAAAACATGCCATTCAGAACGGGGGTATTTCCTTACACGATTAACCGGAAAGAAGAAGAATAACAAAACAAAAAACGCCAAAGAAAAACACGATTCCATTGACGAGACAATAGGAGTAAGATAAGCCTGGTTTTGAGAGGGACACACGCATACACACACACACACTCACACACACACAAAGAGAGAGAGAGAGAGAGAGCGGACGCGTGACTGAGACAACATGATCAAGACGAGTAATAAAAAGGAGAAGAGGAGGTGCAGTACACGCACATATATATGTATATATGTATATATATATGCATGTAACAAAGGAGCTGTGTATGTATGTATGTATGTGTGTATCTGCCTTTTTTTCCCTTTCCCCCCCCTTTTTTTCTATTTTTACCTTTTTTCCCCCCCTCTTTGTTTACTGCTTCCATTCTTTTTTTTCTTTTTCTTTATATATATATATCTCTCTCTCGTTCTGTACACAAGTATACATTGATATGTGTATATATTACATGCATGGGTTATAAGATTTGTATGGGGGTGGGTGGGGGGCGGTACCTCGACCACCGCTTTGCCAGCCATCATTGTCGCGCTCTTCCCTTTTTTTTTCCTTCTCCCTCTCCCTTTCCTTCCCTCTCTTTTTCTTTTCTTTTCTGTTTCTCCTCTTTTTTCTCTCTCTCTCGCTAAGCCCCCCTCTTCCTTTTTTTTTCTTTTCTTTTCCTTTCTTAGTGCTATTTTGTGATCCCCCATTCCCTCCCTCTCCCTTCCCCGCCTTCCCCCCTACTGTTGTGTGCCCGCCCGCTGCGGCGGCGCAGCCGTCACGCTGTATTGCCTTCGTGCTTGCCGGCACCGTTGCCTCCCCGCGGCTCCACACACATTTGGCGTGCGTGTGGCTGCGGAACTAGAGAGTAAAAAAAAAAAGGAGAAACAGAAGAAAACAAGACGGAAATTAAACGGGCGGGATGAACTTCTTTGCGGGCGCCCTCCAAGCCCGCCGTGGGCGGCAGTGCGGCCCTTCGTGCGGCGCGGCGGAGAGCCAACAAAAGTGCGGTGAGGGACGACAAGGAGCGTGAGATGAGGAAGGCGCAGAAGCGGTGAAAAGTAATACTGACAACAACACTTAAGAATAAATCAAAACAAAAATCAAGCAATACGAGACACACACGCACATGCACAGAGCGCAAAAGAAACGCGGAAAGAGTAAAGATAAAAAAACGAAACAAAAACAAAAACAAAAGTGCGGCGGATGGGGAGGGGGGAGGGGGGGGGGCGTGGGTGGACTGGGACCGAACGCCGGGGAAGAGGGCCCGGAACGCAATTCGGCCGGAGGGGTGATTGGGGCTGCCTGTGTGCGTGTGTTGAGATGAAGCTAGTGGGAGAGAGAGAGAGAGCAGGTAGGTGGGCCACACAATGGTTGCCTACCCGAGGTGAAAGCGGGGTAAGGCAAACAGAAGTCAAAAAGAAACGCATAATAGCAATGCAAAGGTGTTTGTGCGCCTCACCATCTCTGCCTTCCCTTTTCTTTCCTTGAATTTCATCTTTCTTTTTTCTTCCCCTTGTTTTTCTTTTTGTAATTTATCTCAGCGGAGGTGTTCTCCTCCGTTTCCTCCCACTTCATTGCTTTTGTTGCTTCCCTGTGTGTGCGGTGTGCTGGCTATTGTTTTCGCCGCCCACCCCTCCTCGACATGTATGCATAAATGCAGAGATATATACACATATATCTCTGTGCCCTTGCCTGGCACACACGCACGGGTGCCCCACACACCGAAAGGAAGGCGACGAGAAAAAGGTAGCTTTTATTACCTACTATATATATATATAACATATATATATATAGTTGTATATCGTTTTTTTTTTCCTGCTGCAGCGCGCGCGCATGTGTGTGTATGTGTGTGTGTGCGTGTGTATGTGTGTATTTTGAGCAAAAAGAGCAAGAATAGAGTGGTGAAAGAAAAAAAAAGAAAAAAAATTAGGGGCTCCTGTTATTTTTGTTGTTATTTTTTCTCTCCTTGCGGCCCATACGGACGCGACCGCGAGACGGGGAGCCGCTGTGACGCTGGACTTATTGTTGCCATTGCGCGTGTGTGCGAATGTCTACCAGTGCGTAGCTGCTTCTGTGTGTGTGTACGTATATATATATATATACATATATATGTGTACTGTTGCCGTGATGCATATTTTCCTCTGCTTCCATAGTGACTGTTCGTCTCCCTGCACGTGTAGCGTTAGCATCCTACCGTTCCGTACATGTAGTGCGCCCTCGCTGCGGCGCTACCCGTCGGCACGTGCAGCTGTGGGGCGGGAAATGTACTGCATTTTTCCCGGGCTTTGTGAACACGGCGCCGCCCAAAGGAGTAGCCGCAGGCAAGGCGCTCCCTTTCTTGCACAGCACTGGCACCGCGGCACCGCGGCACGCTGACCCACGGCTTCGCCAGGGGCGTCTGGTGTGGAAAATAT
>NW_021704417.1:17910-20695 GCF_003719485.1 Trypanosoma conorhini | reverse complement strand
AGTGGAGGATGTGCGGGGTTGGCGGCCGCGTCTCAGGGTCGGTGGGGGTGGGGCGGGCGGGGCAGCCGCGGCCGCAGCCGGGGCGCGATAGCAGACACAACAGGCGCTTCCACGCGACACGAAACAATGCCGTCCAATCCCGTCCCTCTCTTCCCCCCTTTCCCGGTTTTGTGTGTGTTTTTTATCACTTTTTTTTTCGTTTTCTTCCCCAACCTGCCGTGGAACCGCCGCGCGCGCCTGCGCGCTGCGGCGCGGCCGCCGAAACTGAGAAATTTTTCCCCTCATACCTTTCCTAATATTTAAATATGACTGTTTCAATGGGTCGACGCTGCGCCTTGCACGACGCAACGGCCTCCCGGTATTCGTCCAAGGCGGCTCTTGAAACCTTGCGGTTGTTCTCGGTATTGGCAAAGTCAAAATTGTTGGCTATTATAGCCGGCGGGGCCCGAATGAGATGGCAGAGGTGCGTCTGATACGCGTTGCTGCGGTAATAGAGCTCATTGACGCGATACATCGCGAAGACCACGGTGCCGAGAACCAAAATATCCCCCACAACGGTATACTCACGTGTTTCGTCAGCAATGCTTTCCCGACGACTAAACTTATGGTACCAGTCCGCTTTGAATGGAAGTTTTACCGGCCACGGCCACCCGCCATAGGTGTCGCTCCCGATTCGTCGTAAACACGTGCGAGAAAACATTGCCTACGATTCCCGCGACGAGAAATCGAGAAGGACGAGAGAAGTCAGGTGAATAAACGATGTGGATTCCCTAGATGGGCCGCGAGCTGATCAAGCTGCGGGCCAATTGCGCTACAGGAAAACAAATAGAGAGAGGAAGTAAGGAACACGCGAACGAAGAAACGAACATGCAGAGGAGGTCCAAAACCCAAGCGAAAAAGGAAGAAGAAAAAAAAAAGCGGCAAGGGGAAGAGGAGTGTTTACCTGAAATGCTCCAATATATCAATAAAGGGAGCTCAGAACGCACATATGCACGCAACGCCAACAAAGAAGTCTCCCACCTGTATCGATTTTTTTTTCATCTTCTTTTCCTTCTTCCCCGCTCAGCGGAATGCGTCTCCTCTCTTCCGCTCCTTCTAAAAAGCGGGGAAAGGGGGAAGGGGAGCAGAGGTCGACACACATAACCCGCACGACAAACTCTCGTGCGTAACCACCCATCAAGGAGAGAGCTGGGACGTTTCATGGAATTGAAGACGGAGGAAAGAACAGACACGTTTCTCTCTTTTCCTCTGCGCCGATGGAGAGATCACCCCATTTCTACCCGGCTTTCCCTTTTTTTTATTTTTTATTTTTATTTTTTTTTGCTTCGTATTGGGTTTCGCGTCTCCGTTCTTCGCTTCCCGCCATAAACCCCCCCCCCCCCCACGCTGCTTTCACTTTTTTTTTTCTTTTGCTTTTCTTCGCTGCAGCGTCACCTTGCACGACTCTGATGCGACACAACTTTTCTACTCTCCCTCTCTCCTCCTGCTTCAAAAGGCCACGCCATTGATCATAGCTCCTATGGTTTGGTTCAAATTGGCGTTGATGAGTCCCTCCGCCTCCAGCTGTAGGTGGATGATGGGATTCATGCGGCCAATGTTTCCTACGTCGTCCTCGTCAAGGCCTTGGGCAATAAACCGCTCCGACTGCTCCGCAAGCGACGTCAATGTACGGATCTTTTCCCGTATTGTCTGTCGGTCAAATTTCTCCATATTTTCAAGGCGGAAACCCTCTTGCCAGCCCTTCTTGTAGACATTCAACAACAACGCCAACTCATGGTTCTTCTTCCGGAACGTGATGGGAAGGCTATAGTAGTCACGATCAAGGCCACGGGTCAACGCAATAGGCGACGGCCGGGTCAGCCAGCCGAGGTTGCTTGTGGTTTGGCGCGGCTCCTCATACACGTTGCGCCCTCCCATAATGGCATCTTTTGTGGTGCGAAACGCATCAATCACAACTTTGCCACGCACAGACTGAATGGGGTCAATCACGACCGAGACACTGCGCGGGGTCAGCTGCTCGTAGTTGCCCGCCGTCATCACATCCTCCCCAGAGAGCCAGCATCCAAAGCCTGGGTGACTGTGGTACCACCCGACAACCTTTTCGGAGCGGCCCACAACGGAGAGCTTGTCTAGCATCTGCACCTGGTACTCCGGGTCCACCGCCTCGACGGACTGGCCAGTGGCCGTCTGCGGCATCGAAAATACATCCGTGACGCGGATGGTGTAGTTGTCAACCTGCTCCCCAATCATGAGCCCCATCACCTCCAGCGGCACCCCAGCCCTACCGTGGAGGAGCATCTTTAGCAGCGCAAGGGAGGAGATCTGAACGGTTTCAGCCGTGTCACGCAAATCCTCTGTCGGGGCGGCGCGTGCGTTCCCGCCTCCCGTCTGGGCCCGGAGCATGTTGACAATATTGTTCATCCTCCTTTCCCTAGTTATGACAGTTTCCTTGCCGCTGTTGGTGCTCCTTCTTTTCTTTTTGTTAGTTTTCCTTCTTCCCCCTTGCGGTAAAGCCAGAAGAAGCAAACAAAAACGACAACAGCCGCCACAGCAGCATCCGACACTCCGCGTGCGCCCCGCAGAGGCTCAGAAGAAATGTCCCTCAAAAATATTCAGTCATGTCGCATCTAGTCAAACCAACAGCCCTCTTTGTTGTTGTTGTTGTTGTTGTTGTTGTTGTGTGTATGCTGTTGTTTGCTTCCTTCTTGCCTGTGTTTTTTTTGCATTGGGCGATTCTTTGGCACACACAAATATACACTGCAAGAGGCGCCTCCCCTCTCTCACT
>NW_021704417.1:0-17885 GCF_003719485.1 Trypanosoma conorhini | reverse complement strand
CAAACAAAAACGACAACAGCCGCCACAGCAGCATCCGACACTCCGCGTGCGCCCCGCAGAGGCTCAGAAGAAATGTCCCTCAAAAATATTCAGTCATGTCGCATCTAGTCAAACCAACAGCCCTCTTTGTTGTTGTTGTTGTTGTTGTTGTTGTTGTGTGTATGCTGTTGTTTGCTTCCTTCTTGCCTGTGTTTTTTTTTGCATTGGGCGATTCTTTGGCACACACAAATATACACTGCAAGAGGCGCCTCCCCTCTCTCACTCTCTCTCTCCCGCTTCCACGGCGCGTGTAGTACTCTACGTGCCCATCTCTATCTATGTACCATCGGAAGCATCGCCTCTACCGCGCCGCATGCGTGTCCTCAGGGACCCATCGCACTTCTATGAGTCGGGGCGGCCCGAACGGCCCTGCCGCCGCTTTCGCTGCCGTCCTTCATCGTCTACCGCCGCCGCCTCCGACTCAGAATCCTCAGCAATTTCCTCATCATCATTCGCGTCGAGAGATACAAGGAGCAACTCTGATCGCTCATCCGCCCGTGTTGCGCATCGAGAGACGGCATTTCGTCCAGCGAACACCTCCCGCTGCACATCGTCCACAAAATCAAGCACCCCATCAATGATGCGGAGCATCGTTGACACCGGAACGGAGTCCAGCGTCCGCGTGTGGGGAAGAGCAGCAGTGGCTTCCTGCCTCAACCCCTTGTCTTGTTCCTGAGAGGGCTCTGCTTGAAGCTTCTGATCCCGCAACGCCTCGAGAAAGTCCCGCAGGTCGCGGCAGGAGGCCGCGATGCGGGACGCGGAACGCTCACTAGCCTCCTGCACTTCCACCACAAGGGCCGACAGTGCACGGCGCAGAAGGACGGAGACCTCATTGTCGATACCAACTATCCTCTCCTCCTCCTCCTCCCCCGCAGCCGCGGCCTGGTCCTCCTCTTCGTCGGCGTCGTCTATTGTCCGCTTTGTGCTGTCCTCGTCAAAGTTCATCACTGCCTGCCTACGTCCAAAAAGCCGACAAGATTGATGTCGCTCCAGCAGAGCCGCATGCTCCTCTTGAACCTCTCGCAGGTGCTTCAAGGCGCACTTTACCAAATGATCGTAATGACGAAACAGTTCGAGGCTATTTCTCCCCGTCACCCGTCGACGCACTTCATGTCGCAAGTGTTGAAGCTGCTGCCAGAAGCTCAGGGCCGAGGAGGACATTTGACGCCAGCCATCGCTGGAGGGAAAGGCATCTGCCGTCGCATCCTTCAATGCATCACAGCGCTTTTCTCCTTGCTCCTTCTGCTGCTGCGCATAGAGGCGTCGCTTGACCCCTGCGGCCACGCGCCGCTTCGTCTTCTCGTTCCACACCTGATTAACGGCCGTGAGGAAGGGGTAAAAACTTTCGTAGCTGAGCGAGGGGAAGTACCGATTCTTAAACTTCTGCGCCTCAACGAAAACGGCGTAGGGAATCCAAAAGTCCTTATCGTTTTGACGGCCCTGTAGCACATCCGACGCTGGCGGAAACCGCGTGGAAGCATCCCCGCCTCTACCACAGCGCGCGGCATCCTCCATCTCACTGAGGCAAATTTTCCTGCGCCGCAAAAAGTTATTCTCGTCCTCCATGATGTCTTGCAGTTGCCTGCACCACTGACCGTTTAGGTAGATATTGCTTGACTGCAGCATTAAACTCCCACCGTAAACGCCATCCTCGACGCCGGTTCCAGAAGCCACCGCGGCGAGGCCAACATTGCGCCGTCGCTGAGGTTGCAGTTGCTGCCCTGCGTCGTCGCTTGCCGTCCTCTGCTCACGTGACACGGCGCCAAGTGAGTACCCCGTGAAGAGCATGTCGCCATCTATTTCGTTTGCGCGCAAGTATCGCCGCATCTCTGGCACCTCACGAAGAAGTCGAAGCAGACGCGCCATACTAAGGCGCGTTGCCACCACCTCAGCCTCAAGCTCACGCTTTTGGTCCACGTGGCTTTGCATGGCCTTCACGGTTCCCGCCACACGTGCCTCTATGTTCTCTTGAATTGCCTCCAGTTTTAAGTGGAGCGCATGATTCTCCTCCGCCAGGGCATCCTTCTCATTTCGGGTGATGTTGTAGTTTTGCTCAATTGCCTGAACCTCTTTTTGTAGCGCCCGCAAACTGGACGCATATCGCTCGCGTTGATGCCGCTCTCGCTCTCGCTCTCGCTCTCGCTCTCGCTCTGCCAAGGCATTTCCGGCTGAGCTAAGTGGCTTCAACGCGTCTGGTTTCTGTTGTTGTTGTGGCTGCGTCACCTTCACCCGCTCCGCCGTCGCTGCGGCCGCCAACGCTTGTTGGGGCTTGGCAGCAATGGTGGCCTGTCGCAGGTTTAACTCTTTTTCGCATTGTTTTAGCTGCCGCTCCTTTCCACGGAGTGCGTCGCGAAGCACCTCGATCTCGGCATGTGCCTCCTCTAGCGCCACGGTTCTTTCCTTGAGAATTTTTTCACGAATCTCCTCCGCTTGGCTCTTGGCGCCAGCGGCAAGCTCCAGCTGCGCCCGCAGCCGCGCCACTTCGGTGCGGAGGGCATCAATAATGCAGTCTCGCTGCAGGCGACCCCTCTCAGCACACAGGAGTGTCTCGTCAAGCGCGGTTATTTTATCATCAAACTGCTTCTCCTTTTCTCGCAAGCGTTCTAGCAGGGAGTCGCGTTCGGAGATGCTGCTACTGTCTGCCGCTCGCTCGCTCGACGCCGCAGAGGATGCGGGGGCAACAGCCGCCTTCGTGCTGCGCGGAGCGGCCACGCCATCGTCCTGATCAGACTTCAACCTTCGGGCCGTCGGCAAATGTTCTGGGGACGTCTGCCCCTTCGCCTCGCCCACTGCGTGAATATTCGATGTAGTGGGGCGACGCGGCACCTCTGGGGATGAAATGACGTCTTCGAGGGGCCTTCTTCGCTGTCCACCCAACGCGGACGACGAGGACGCCGCCGCCGCCGCCGCGGCCCCCGCGGCGTTACTCTCCAGCATACAGAGCTAACTGCCCCGCCAGCTTGCGCTCAACGCACGTGTGCGTGTGTCACTGCCGCAGGTCCAATAATATAAAACAACAACAACAACAGCAAGCGAAACGCTCCCGCCTCCCGCCTCTTGTCGTTTCAACTACCTTCCTTGTGTGAAGCAACACATATGGGCAATGGGGGGGGGGGGAAAGGGAATAAAAGTAGAAAGTCAGCATTAATCCATATACGGATATAGCGAGAAAGTAAGCTGCAAAGTTTTTGTCCTCCGTACTCGAGCCGTCACCACTACGGGGAGAAGCCCACGTAGCACCAGTTCCTCTCCGGGCTGCAAAGAGGCGGGCAAACTTTGGGAGCGTACACAAATCGGCACGCCACGCTGCTTCCCTTGACCCTTTTCCCTCTCACCTCTATTTCTTTTGCGTCTCCACTGAACTATACAAATCGGTCCGTCCAACCTCATTGCTGGCGCCTTATCGCTTAGGACTTCTCTTCGCCCGGTTTCCTTCGCCCGCCAGGACCGTGTGTCGGACGGCAAAGTGACGGAAAGTCCATCACCACCGGTGGCCGACGCCCCCTCCCCGAATTTGAGACTTCCTTCACTACCGGTGCAATTTCGTTTGCAGGTTCTTGCGGGGCGCCCAGCGAAGCTTCTGTGGCAGACCGCTGTGCCTCCGGTCCCGTTTCCTCCGACGGGGCAAGGTCGGCAGGTGCGCCGTCAATAATCCGCTGTGGCTCCTCTAGTGAAGGAGCAAGACTGTGCCCCTGTGGCGGGCCAAGCGGCGAAGATGCAAGAGCGGGTACTTCTCCCGCACTTCCCTTGATACGCTTGGGAGCATCTGACAGGGTCACCTCCACAGTTTCACTTTGCGCGTAAAGGGCGGTGTAGCTCTCTTTCCTTGTGTCATCCTTGTTTGGCTGACTCGGTCCTGGTTCCTGTCTTGGCTTGACGGTCGGCGAAGAGGATCGTAACTGCTCACGCTGGGAAGCCTGTTTTTTTTGCTCACCCATTCGAGGAGGTACCATGTGCAATCGCGGTTCGTTGCTGGTATCATCTACATCTGCCTCCCATGTTTTTCTGCTTACCCGGTTTATTTTTTTAGGGTCCTTCATGGCCTCGGTGATTACGCCGGGGACCGAACTCGTCGAAACATTGACACCGTCTTTGCTGGTCGCGGGCCTGGGCGTCTGCTCCTTCGCTGGACTCACTTCATTTGCCCGCAGCCGCAGCCCGCATTCCGGCTGTAGTCGCGGACCTCCACCACCGAGAGCCTTTTCCTCCACTGTCATACCCGTATCGGTGGCCAGCGTGGTTGCAGCGGTGACTGCAGACACGAACGACGTCGTTGGTGTGGCGCCGCGCAGAACTGTGCCCTCCCCAAGCTCGAGGGGCTCCACCACCTCTTCGACGTCCTCGCTACAGGTTGTCAGCATTGCTGCCCCGAAGTTTGAGGACAACTGAACTGGACGCGCACCGGCCTCCCCCCCATCCGTCCTTGGGTGCTCTACTGCCCTGGCTTCGGTGGCGCCCTCTGGCACAGGAAGCTCAGTTCGCTTGTCGCCGCGCGAGAGCTCGGCGGGCGTCCCAAGGGCGACTGAGACATCCTTGCTCCCTCCAGCTGCTGGAGTCTCGGTGAAGCTCAATTCCCGCCTTACCAACGTGGATGACACTGGATTGGCTTCTCGGCATGCCGGAGGCTGAGACAGCTCTATTTTTGCAGTTGACGTCACGAGTTTCGCGTGATCGCACCTTTGGAAGAAGAAAGGACCTTCTGCATCCCTTGAAGGCTGCGGCAGGAGCCCACGTGGACTTTCAGCAGGAGGAGGTATCCGCCGGGCTCTCGGCTTTGTTGCCTTTACTTCACGTTGTCGCTCACTCCGCTGCCTGCCCTCGCGGGTGACGACGGCCACGTCTTCTGCAAATGTTGGAAGCGGCGGAGAAAGCGACTGTGCCTCCACGTGAGGGGCATGCGATGACCAGTGGATGGCCCGCAGTTCCTCCTTCCAGTTGCTGTCCCCTTCCATCGTCGACATGCTCCGCGTGACGGGCGAACGAGGTATGAAAAAGGACCCCGGCAAGGAGCTCGGGGCGGGCGCTAGATGCCGCCAAGCCTCTGCTTGTGTCCGTGGCGGCAGTGACGCTGAGCTCGATGGCGCCTTCTGCGCCATTGCAGCCTCAACCGCCTGCAGAACAAACTCTCTCCGTGTTCTGGTCGCCGTAGAAAGAGGAAGTTTCCCCACCTCTTTTTGCTGCTGCGACTGCGAGCCACAAAGTTGCATGCGCTGCAGCGCCGTGGTAAAGCGTCGCACGGTGTCCCAGTCGTGCATCACACCCTTCACGAACATCTCCACCTCCGTCTTCACCTGCGGATCTACGCCCGTCAGCGCCACGGACTCCAATACCCTCTCCGCATTCGCGACGGCGGTCTGCAATAACTCCGTCACGAGCGCCGCATCCTCCTGCACCTCCAGAAGCTGTTGTCGCCAACGCTGCTCTCCCAACTTCCACACCACCCGCTCTCGTCGAAGCGCCTCCGTCTCATCCTCCAGCTGCTTCACCCCAGACTCATACACACGACACCGCTCACCCAGTTCCTCCTTCTCGAACCTCGCGTGCGACAGTCTTAGCTCGGCATAACGGTCGCTTTCAGCATGTTGTGCCACAAGACCCTCCGCGTAGGCCGCTAGGCGGGCCAACTCACGTCTTGCCTCAAAAGGCCAGGCTGCAACGGCTTCACTTGGCGGCATCGAAAAAGTTGGCAATGTCGACAATGCGGACGCCGCCTGTGAGGCATCCGTGTCGGGCAGAAAACGATCCCGCATCTCCTGCAGTCGCTGAGATGCCACCGTCCTCTCGGCCTCAGCCAGACGGTTGTCAAGGAGTTGTATGTGCGACTGCGCCGCCTCCAACTCATCTGAAATGCGTTCCGCGTGCGCCTCAGCCTCACGCCGAAGAACGTGGGTGGATGCGATTTCAAGAAGAAGCTCCTCAACGTCGCTCTTTACCTGTGCGAGGTCCACGGCGGCGTCATGCTGCAACAATGCTTTTCCAGAGCGCATTACACGCTCTTCAACAATGCCACGCAGACGACAGAGCTCTTCCTCGCAAATACGCAGTTCACGCTCCTTGGCATGCACAGCCGCACGCCATACATCCACGGCACACGTCACCTTATTCTGCTCCTCCGCCGCCCTTTGCAGGCTTTGAACCTTGTAGTTTGCGCGAGCAACGGACGCCTCTAACTCCTCCACACGAGTTTGGAGTTGAGTTCGGTCTCGCATGGACTTGACAAGATGACGGGCGAGAGTTTCTGTTTTTCGCGTCAACTCCCGAAGGGCAACATCCTGCGTCTCCAGCTCCGTGTGGAGATCGATATTTTCTTGTAACAACTCCTGCGTCTCACCAGTGTGGGAGGCGGGCACCTCTTCATCCTTCCTCTTTTCCGCACTGGTGGCTGCGTTGCCCTCAATATACGATGAAGCTGGGCGGTGAGGCTCGTTGCCGTTGCGACGCGGGGCCGCCGGGATGTCGGAAGGTGCAGAAAAACTCCTTTCTCGTGCGTGCGGCGAGGTTTCCGCCTGTGCGCTGGGAGTTCCCAGCTCTCCCAGAGCCTCACCAGAGCGAGAGATTGGGGCCGTGCAGGCCTCCGGCAAGGGGTCTTCCGAGCGTTGCGGCTCTCTCTGCACGAGGCACCTTAGCAGCTGCTCCTCTTCCCTCACATCGAAATTCTCTGCGTGCAAGTCATCTTGTGCGGCGGGACCGCGCGTAGGCGGGTTCCCGCCGAGGCGTTGGAGGTTCAGCCGTGGCACAAACGGCACCACCCCGTTGGCCGCCGGCCCTCGCCTCTCGTTCCCTGCGGCCGCATACGGGTGGGCGGCGGATTCCGCCCCTGCCACCCCAAGAAATTCCTCAATGAGGCGTCGCTCTTTCTCTAATGCGGTGTCCTCAACTAACGCGGGGGAAGACAAGGGGGGTAGTGTTTCTCGCCTCGCGGGCGCACGGGTCGAGGCGGCCTCCGCCACAGGAGATTCTAGAGGCGGTGAGATGCCGACTGAGTCCTTGCAAAACGGTTGCGCAGTACGTGTGGCGGATAGCGCCTCCTTCGAGGGCCCGTAGGGCGGCAAGAGGGGCGCCGACCGCGGCAGGGAGCCGGCATCCGTGCGGCTGGCGCTGCGCCCCATTACTGTCGCCCCCACATCGCCGTACGTCGAGAGGCTTTCCAAGGAGCGCGGAGTCAACACAATGCCCGCCTCCGCGGGTCTACCGTTCGCGGCGTCGGCGCCCGCCCTAGGGCGCACCGTGCTACCGCCAAGACCCTCCTCCGTCTGGAGTGCCGCCTCGCAAAGGCGCTGTAGCACCATCTGCTGCTCCCCCAACTGACGCAGTCGCAGTCGCCGCTCGTTATCGTCGTCATTGAGGTGGAAGGCCTCGTCTATTTCCTGCAACATCGCCTGCAAAGCCTTGGCGTCCCGCTCCAGCGTCAGCGAGCGAGGCGGCAGTGGGGGCGGTGAAAGCCCCGCGCGCGCTCGCTTTGGCGAAGGCGAGGGCCCTTCCCTTACCCGCCGATGCGTCATCTTCACTACGTCCCCAGGTGGAGGAGAGAAGGTCGGGGGCATGAGGCAGCGAGAGAGAGAGCACAGAAACTGCGTCAGGTGTGGGGGGAGGGGGAGCGAGGCGTCGTGAGGGATATCCACACACGGGACGCATGGGCCCCACACCCCCCTCCCCACACGTACAGTGGAGACCTTCCCACCACACGCGGCGTGCCCGCGAGAAGCGGATTTGATATAAACAGCTCGGAAAAAAAAATATTAACAACGAGATAACAGGAGAGGAATTCTGGCCAGGCACAGAAACAAAAACAAAAACAAAAACAAAAAGAAAAAGAAAAACAAACAAACAAAAAACACGACCAGGCCAACTTGTCTTGCGAGATGTGCCAAAGATAGGCAAAAGTAAAAAAGTAAAAAGTAAAAGGGAGAAATGACGGTCATAAAGTGACAAATAGAAATAAGAAGGTGGGTAAGCCGCAGTGCTAATATACATACAAATACTTTGCTTATCTCTCCGCTTGACCCACTGCGTTACTGAATTTACATTTCGAATTCGTCATGGAGGCATACTCCTCGTTGGCGTCCTACTTCTCCCTTTTCTTTTCCTTTCTTTTGCCCACTTTGCCTCTCTCCCCGTCTACATCTCCGCAGCAGCAGCAGCTGCTGCTGTTATTGTTGCTCCCCACCAACTTCTTGTCATTTCCTCGGTAGGGTGTTTCCCTCCCCATTGCTGAGAATAGGGCGGGACACTCATTTTTTGCGGGGCGTTCGGGCATAAACTGAAAAAAGCAAAGCAAAAGACAAAAAAAAAAAAACAATAAAATGCGCGGCAAAACAAGCAATCAAAAACAAAAAAAAGCAGTTAAACCACGAAATGCACCCTCTGGAAGTTGCCACTTGGAGGTGGGAAACACGGAAGATGCCAACTGAATCAGTCAACAGAAACTGACCAACATGCAAGTAAGTGGTGTAGCTCGCAAACAACAACAGCAACCAAACAACGCGTGTTCATGAATGCCAGACAGCCTCTATCAATGCTACGCCAAAAAAGGGACAGCTCCGTTGGGTTCCCGCCTCCCCAAACCGCCCCCGAAGCACCGCAGCGAGGTGGGCCCAAAGGGAATTCGGCTGATATGACAAAAAAAATAATAATGACAAAAATATAAATATATCGCTCACCGCAACCCCTAGCCGGTCCAACCGCAATCCATTCATGACCAGCCGAGAGAAACACAACAAGGGTAACATGAAAGTAATGCAACTAGGGAATTTGGTAAGCAACTTCTCATCCATAATGCTCTTTCCGCCCGTTTCTGATACATCAAAGCAAAAGAAATCAAAAAAAAAAGGCACACACACATTGAAACACATGCGTCTCTGTCACGTTCCAATGATGCTGCGCGGATGCCGTTCCATTTCTTGGTCTCAGACCACGTGGTTCGGCGTGTGCAGCCCACTTTCCTCACTGGCACGCAACGCACGCATTGAAAACTTGAAAACAAAAACAAGAACATAAAAATAACATGCACATGCGTGGAATTAGTGAAAACCCACAGCGTTAGCAAAATGCAGTTACGCATGTTGGGGGTATACAATGCTGTAGTTTACCCCTGTATGTACGATTTGGCAGAGCTATCAATGTGGAACAGTACTAAGGCTTCAAAAAGGGGTTTGCTTTCACCCCCTCCTGCCCCTGCTGTCAAAGCCTCTCTTCCTCGCTCAGTATAATTCTTTTTCTTTTTCTTTTTATTTTTTTCTAATTTTATTTTATTTTCATTTTCCATTTTTATTGACATTTCATCCCAATTTTTTGTCTTTATTTTTTCTTCTTCATTGCTGCGCTGTGGTGTAGTTCGGGAAGGAATGCGCCAAATTAGTTTACAGTTGGATTTTGCGTTACTACAATAATAAATAATTATTCTTTTTTTTGTTTGGTTTTGTTTTCCCTCCCTATCCCGCCCTCGGTGCGTCGTCCCGCCCGCAGAGGCGACAAAAATTCAGAGCACACCTACCGAGGCTCAGCGGGGGGGAGTTTTCCTATCGGAGCATGCATTTCTTCTCCCAGCACCACCGCCACCTTCACCTTTGTTCCCCTGCCGGGGCGCGCAGACAATATTCCTATGCCACGACCCTCACCGCGCCCTCGTCTCCCACACTGTGCTGCGGACAGTGATAAGTGGGACGGATGCTGGGTCAGAAATACACGCATAAAATAGTCCAGAAAGAAAAAGTAAGGCCAAAAAAAAACAAAAAAAACAAAGCCCCCTCATAGAGACCGTAATAATTAACCCCTTCAGGGTTGTAGTGATGGGAACCAGAAGAATCCTCCCCACCTGAAAAGGAGAAAACAGCTGCCTGCTACACCCCCACTTCATTTTTTTTCTCTGTGTGTGCGTCGATTTGTTCTTCGCCTCAGTGTGTCTCAGCGAGTTTTCCGAAACTTTCCTTTCGGAGTCGCGTTTGGCTGTACGAAATTCACTTGCCACGACTCGGCCTGCTTGAGTCACACGGGCTTTGTTGTGCACGCGAGCAACGAAATGGACATTGGAGAGATCCGACGGTGTGGCCCTGTGGGCCGTGGGGAGCAACCATAACCGGCCATAAGGGCTGATGCGGACACGGAGGCAACACCCACGCATCTCCTTTTGCAGCTCAGTTACTGCCCCTCTTCCTGCGACTTACGTCACAAAATGCAAAGAATGGATAGTCGTCGTGCGACACTCCAAAGTAGTATGTATGTTTTTTTTTTAAACCGTCACGCGCAACAGACTTTGTTTTTATATGACCACTGCGAGAAAAGGCACGCGGGCCGCACGGCGTTGCTATTCGTCCCCACAACGTGGTGCAGAAGACTTCATTTGGAATGTGGATCCCCGCAGCACGGGTGTTGTAGTGACTGGATTGGGAACAATACGCATCGGCCCAAAGGTGTTGGTCAACGGCGGGAGGCTTGGATCTAGTCCACGAACGTCCTCACTCTGTCTGCAATTATCGTCGGGGGTGACGAGACGAACGGCAAGGCACTCATCTATAACGCTGCTGCAGGAGCTCCTAGGGGGGGCATCAATCGACTGGGAACCGCGTTGTTTGTACAGTGTTGCATCCATCCGTCGCGCTTGCCCATCATTGACTGGGCGCGGGTAATGGCCAAATACGTCGAAGAGGGCAGCTGTTTTGCTTGACACGACACGCTTCGAGACGAAGGTGTGCGGGTCCCGTGGCCGCTGCACCACAGCCCTCGTCGCCACCTCCGACGTCCCCGCATCAATTTCCTCGGGGATGGTCGTAATGCTTAAGTTCAGGCTGCCGCTCCGTACACGACAGTTCGACACCCTCGTCGCGGCCCCGCCGCTCGAGGTGGGGGACTTGTTGGGTGGCTCATAGTGCCCCAGTGAAAGCTGCATCGCATTGTCCGCACGAGGGGTGGCACTCGTGGAAAAGGGCTGAATGAGGTTGGCGGCCAGGAGCGGAGTTATCTTTTGCACCCGTGGCAGCCTCGTCGGCGAAATCCCCGGCATGTTCGTCACAGTCTCCAAAGACATTTTGCCACTCTGCTCCCATTTCACGCTTGACGGTCAAAGCAGAAGGAAGGGAGAGGCAAACAAGTACGAAGCAAGATCAATGGACCACACACGCCCCGCTCGACCACACAAACGCAAGTACATGCAGAAGAATAGGAGGAGGAAAACGCCTTTCCTTCTAAAAAAAAAAAAAGTTACTTCCCTTCTTCGCACCCCCCACCTCCTCACTCACTCACGCACCCGCTCCAGCGGCCCCGCGCAACACACGACACACAACACACGTACACAGACACAGCAAACGGAGAAGTAGAGTGGGCCGCAACAACACCAACTTCCATGACCCCCCCCCCCCGCCTGCCTCCCCAGACACACACATGCGCAGAGAAAGAGAGAGATAGGTTACTAAAAAGATCCATCACTACTCTCTCTTCGACCGAAGAGAATGTCACTGTCAACGTCGTCGTCAGAGTCACGATGAATCATGATGTTCTCTGTTGCCTGCTGCCGTTGACGGGCCTGGGCCACGTAGGCGTCTAGCGACGACGTGCCACGCCCACCGCCGGAGCCATCCTTTTCCTTCTCTTCCGCATCTTGTCGTTGCATCAACACCGCGTACTGCGACTTTGCAGCCCATGCAATTCCACGACGGGCCGTATCCTCATCCGCCTCAACGGCTGCGCGTCCATTTGCCTCATCTCTCTGAACTGCGTCTTGCTCCTCCTTTAGCCGAGGGGTTGAGGAGGTGGTGCTGGGGGTGGACATTTGTTTGCCCACCGGCACCGACCTCGAAGAGGAGGAACGCACAGACGGGGAGGAGGGTGACGGTGAGTGGGGCTCCCACCTCCCGGAGGCAGTGGAGACGACGGTTTGCCTGTTGTTGGCCTGGGACCGCGACGACGCCGACGCCGACGCCGACGGAGGTAATTTTACCTTTGCATCCGTCACCCCCCTCCCTGCCACTCTGGATACTAGCACTGCTGCCACGCTCTCCGCCGCCGCCGCCGCCGCCAACATCTTTTCGCCGCTCTTCTCCCTCGAGCTTATTACCTTCCAACGCCCGAGGTGACACTTCCACGGCGGCCAAGGCTGGACGAGTGGAGAAGGACTCCGCGGCCTCCGTGACAGGACACGGGCCGGCAGCATCGGTGGCCACAAGGGCCGTAGCGGGCGGTGGACTTGACGCACGGGGCTCCTTAACTTTCCCCTCTTCTTCTTGCGGCTGCGGCTGCGGCTGCCGTTTTTGCTCTTGAGAGCTCTGCACGACGGATCGCGCGGGCTGGAGTACAACCTGCAGCTCTGCGGGGTAACTCCGCCCGTCTGCGTTCCTCGCCTCCCCCCGCTCTGGGGGCGCAGTCGACTGCCATGCGGAAAGCCAAGCGGCGTCGCGCAGCTGCCGATTGCGTTGCAGCGGAGCGTCAGCCGCGGCCGACACGCGTTCCTGGAACGCATTTGCCTTTGCCAGCCCCTCGCGAAGGCTGACCGCCCTCTCCTCTTCTCCCGCTCCCCCCACTTCGTCGCGCCAGTTGCCGACTCCGTGGGCCGCGAGGATCGACTTCAGACGAAACCGCAGACGACCTATCTCCTCGTCCTTCAGCTGCAACTCTGCGAGGTGCTCGGCTTGGAGACGACGGAGGTCTTCCACCCGCCGCCACTCCCGATCGCGCGCGGCATCGGCCTCGGCAAGTCGCACCCCACACAGTTCTTCGTACTGTTGCACTTGAGTGGTCAAGACGCGTATCTGCTGCTTCGCGTCGCGCAGGCGTCCCTCCACCGCCACAACCGCCTTGTCACGCTCCTCAAGCAGCCCCTGTAAATCACGGTGTCGACGCTCGAGTTCGACGCGCTGTAGTTCCACCTCATCGCGAGCCTGCCCTAACCGTGCACGCTCGGCCTCTATGCGTTGCACACCTGCCCGCTCCATCTCCCGCATCTCCTCCATTTTATGCTGCAACAGAATCCCGTAGTGTTCCTCCGCGGCTCGTCGAGCCTCATGCAGCTGCTGTTGCTCAAACGTTCGCAACCGCTGCTGGTAGCCCTGCTCCATCTGCACCTGTAGCTCCTCCCGATAGGCGAGCATGCGACGATCCACCTCCTCCCGTGTCGATTCACGGAGACGCGAAAAGGAGAGCGCATACTTTGCATCTACTGCGGCGAGGCGAACCTCGAGGGGCGGCGGTGACAGTTCCGTTTCACTAATGTCGGTCTGCGTTCCTACCGTGTACCCGGGTGGCATTCCGCGTGCGTCACCCACCTGCCGCAGGTATGCCTCCAACACCGAGTGCAAGAGGCTTGTCCGCCGTCGCAGCGTCACCGAGGTGTTGAGGTGCAGCAGCCCTGCCAGTGCGTCGTCCCCACCCGATCCAAAGGAGACGTCCGCCTCACTGCTGAAGATGGCGAGTGAAAAGGAGCGGCCAGTGTGTCGCAGGTGGCTCTCTACCAGCGCGTCCGCAAGCCGTTGTGTCCACGCATCGTCCTCTACTTCCTCGCTGCCGCAGTCGTCACCTCCGCCCTCACGCCCCTGTCGGGCCGCGGAAGCTTTAGGGGAGGGCCCTTGCCGCTTCAGCAACTCGGAGACGATAACGCTGCGGAGCTGCGTCTTGAGCGAGCCTAAAGCACCACTGGAGCGAAGAAATTGCTGCATGCCGGCGCGCAGCTCTGACACGGAGAGAGCATCAAGTTCATTTGGGGCGAATGCGAAGGGCGCAGCCGGGGATGCAGCAGCTCCAGCCGAAGTCGAAAGGGGCGCGGCCGCATCTCCCGCTCCGCGGCGCGAGGCTGAGGGGATCATAGGGCCCTGGGTCGCTTGACCACTTTGCAACTACAAGGGTAGCAAGAAGAAGAGAGATAGAGATAAAGAAAGAAAGCTACGCCCAGTGAATTTTGGAATGGCACGATAATACATACAAAAAAAAAGGAAGGAAGGAAGGAAGGAAGGAAGGGGGAGGGAGGGAATATATATATATATATGCATATGTTCTTTGTTCCCACATCTTTGCCCTGCTATTGCCCTCCCTCCCGCTTTTCTGCCCGCCAGTCCTTGTTCCGTCAATTTTCCCAGCACGCAGTCGCCTCTCACTGCAGAGGTGCGTCTATGCGCTCACGGTGCAGGCTGGCACTGAGCCGCAGCTCGTGTGAGAAAAGCGGCGAGGACCACAATAATTGGGCCGCTGAGGGCGTTGCCGCGTTGTCTTCACTGGGGTGCTGCGGCAGCAAGGCAAGGCTCTCGAGAAGCGTCTGCAGGCCCAAAAGGTGCTGCTGGAGAAGTGCGTCGGGAAAACTGCGGTGCCCCGTTGTCTCGGGCACTAATTTGACGTGCAGCTTCTCAATCAGCCGTCGCCGAACCCCGCGAACCACCTCGCGCGCAAGCGGGACCGCGTCGAAGGTGAGGCTATTAGGCAGCGACGCAAGGGGCGTCGTTGAGCCTGTCCCCTTCTGCAGCTGCATCGTCCAGCGCGTTCTCGCTGACTGCGACCACGCAATGACACGGTGCAGCAACTCCTCACTTGGGCGTTGGCCCTCCACGTCTACCACCGCCGCGGGCTGTGGGCGTAAAACCAACTCGGGGGGCAGCAGAGACTGCGCCAGTGCAAGAAGCACATCGTGTGGGTTAACCACGGCGTGAAACGACGCCGCCCCGCACTGCCGCAGCTGTTGAGCCTGGACGCTCTCGTCCGTGGAAATATTATTATTCTTATTACTGTGATCAGCATCCCGCTGGGTCCTGCCAACGCGCCGTGTCGCCGCCAACGCCATTGCACCCTCCAACTCACAGGAAGACGCCACCGCATCCACCAGGGTGTTCAGCAACAAGACGTGAAAAAAACGGTAGGCCTTCATACGAACCTTGTGCTCCGTAGCATCCCCACCCCGCAGCCCCTGCGGGCCCGCGTGCAAGGCGAGACCGAACTGGTAAGCCACCGCGGCAAACACCGAGTAGAAGGCGAGATGTGAAGCGTCCGTTTCGGAAGCCTGCCATCGCAGCTGGGCGTTGAGAGCCTCCGGGACCCATTCAAGCGGATAGAACTCGTAGCGAATGTCGTCCATCAAGACCTTGAACTCCGGCGTGAAGTCTACCGTCCATCCAGCAGAGGCATTGCCACCATTTAGAGAAGTTGGCCGTCGCTGCGCCACAAAGGGGCGCGTCAGCGCGCGTTCCTGCATGAGTGGCAGTAAAAGTTTTTCAAATAACGGCGCCAGCTGCCGCAGCAGCTGCTGCACGAGGCTAACGGTTTGCAGCTGCGTGTACACCAC
Organism: Trypanosoma conorhini; assembly: GCF_003719485.1. NCBI lineage: Eukaryota > Euglenozoa > Kinetoplastea > Trypanosomatida > Trypanosomatidae > Trypanosoma > Trypanosoma conorhini. The sequence continues at coordinate 2,593 of NW_021704417.1, read as the reverse complement.
CAGAGAGGCCAACAGCACCTCGCAACGGTAACGCAGCAGTAGTCTGTGTTTCTCATCCTCCGAGAGGCGTGCGGTGGAAAGCAGATCACCGTCGTCCGTGAGATGAGTATGAGCCTCGCCGTCGTCGGCGCCGTCCGTGTGGCTTCCGAAAGCTTGCAGCTGCACAATCATCGGCTGCACATCGGTGCTGCGGATCAAGACTCGCTCCGTCTCCCGCGCCGTCGCCCCACCGAGCCCAGAACTCTCAAAAAACTCTACCAGCACCGCCCCGGCAGCTTGGTAGTAGGCCGGGAGCAGAAAAAGGGGTTGCCGCCCGCCTGCCCTGCCTGCGCCCTCGCCGTCCTCAGCGTGCGCAACGTTGTCGTCGTCGGCAGCGGTGGGAAAGGCCGCGGCAAACAAGGATTCGTAGCTCTGCGGCATAATATTTTGTAAACGTGACACATACGTGCGGCGTCCAACAGCGGCGAGGAGCTCATCGAACGCCGCGCGACTGCTAAGCCGCACTCCCTCGGCCGTTACTACACTTTCCTGCGGTAATTTGTCCAGAACCCGCGCCCGTCGCAGACACTCCGACCAGGGCCATTCGAACCCCACTTGCTGTAGTAACACTGGCAGGAGTATCTGCAGAAGCGCGTCGACCTCGTGTAGGGCCAGTGCGCGCGCCACCGCTGGGCGAACCGGCATTTGAAAGGCGAGATCCTCTTCCTGCTGCTGCGGCTTATTCCTCCCAACGACCTTGCCGACCGATCTTGTCGCGCCCTTCGCAACAAGAAGGGGAGGGAGGCGATGCGGTGCCACTGGGCCGCCCACAACGGCGGCAAAAAAAAGTTCCTGCAGACACGCCACTGTGAGGGTGGCAAAAAGACCCCCAGACACCCCCTCCTCGTCCGGATCTTCTTTCCCATGGCTCTGCACCTTTTCTCGCGTCAGGGCATCCTGCAGCTCCACAAGGGTGCAAAGCAGGAGCGCTGCGGCACTCAACGGACACCGTCCCGTCCCATCGTCGCGGTAGCAGCGGTACGCGACGGCGTATTCCACGATTCCCATGACGACGCCGCATGCCCGGGCTTTTGCCACCCCACCACTATTACTGGCGCCTACATATGCCAGCAGCATGCAGGCACACGCCTTTTTTACGCGTGAAAATGCTTCCATGGTGAGTGCGGCAAACAGACGGGCGCAATGGGCCTCTCTTATGAATTCGTCTTCTTCTTCCGCCTCTGCCCCTTTCTTCTTCTTAGCCCCACCACTGTCATCGGTGGAGGCTGTGCTCTCCAGCGTGAGTAAGAGAGAACACTGCGCCGCTATGGCATCCGGTGCAAGCATCGCTTGGAGGGCGCTTTGAATCAGCTTCTCTTCCGTTACCGCCGTCCCTGCAGCCTCCTCCGGGCATAACTGCAGCTGCCGCCGTGCGACAGCCAGGGCCTGTTGAGCCAACTTTGCCACGGAGCTGGAGGGCGGTGCCAACGACGACGGCGGCGCGGGTGCGGCGACGTGGCCATGGACGGCCAGGGCCCGAAATACCCGCCCAAAGCACGATTCAGCCACACGAGGGAGCGGAGGATACGCGCAATCGCCGTCTATCCTTGCCAGGGACTTTGCCCGCACTTCAGCCCCGCCCGAGGTCTGAGAGAAACGCGGCCACTGCGCCTCGTATGCCGCGACCACATCGGCTGCAGGAAATCCCACCGTCGCCAGCGATTCCTCAAGGGTCAGGCCAAAAACCCCAGCTCCCCCCTTCCCCATACGAACCTTGTAACTACCGTCGCCCGCGCATGCGGGGCGTGGTGGCGGGCCGTGGAAGAAAAAAGGGCGAGACCAGGCTGTGAGGTAAAAGTACCACAACCACTGGTCCGCCGTCCTCGACGCGTTCTCAGCGGCGGAGGCATCGGACGGCGCCGGCGGGGGCAAGAGGAAAGAAAGCGGCGGGGCCCCACCGCGCTCCACGGTGTCGACGTCAGTGTGCATAGACGCCAGCGCGGCAGTGTTTCCACAGAACACAGAGGCTGTTTCCCGCGAAGTTAATCCGTCACTGCGCCTTTATCCGCTTCTCCTGCGACGCCCCGCTCTAGAATGCCCCGTTGATTGAGTATCCCCCGAGATGCTCCTTTTTCTCTTCCTCCCTCTGACGATGCTGCTGTTTTGTGCCAAAAAACTCGCCCTACCTTCGCGCTCACCCCGCCCGCACCCCGCAGTGACTCTTTTGTTTCCCCTTGTCCAAGGCAGCGTTGCATGCAAAGCGAGAGCCAGAAGAAGCAGGGAGGGAGGAAAAAAAAAAGAACAACAAAGGAGCTACAACAGAAACTTCACAGCGTAGAAGGCATTAGCGAGAAAGCCAAACACGCACACACAGATGCACGCACACACGCACACACACACATGCACACATACGCCGCCGCAGCACGTTCATCACAGCAAAATTTTCCCCACCACCACTTCTTTCCTCAAATTCCCATCATCGCTCAAAATTCCCGTCCACTATTACTTTGAAAAAAAAAAAGAAAGAAGGACAATTCCTACTACACTTTTTTTTTTCCTAACGCTAACTACACTCAGTCGCATGCCGGAAGTACGCCGGAGACAACGGAGTTGC
>NW_021704415.1:16181-20851 GCF_003719485.1 Trypanosoma conorhini | reverse complement strand
AAGAAAGAAAGAAAGAAAGAGACTGCGCGTGCGCATGCGCATGTGCGTGTGTGTGTGTGTAAATAACGGGATTGAAGAAAGGAGACAGCAACGAGACGAGACTTCACACACCGACAGCCGATTGACACACATGAAGAGAGAAAAAAGAAACTAAAGAGGCCATCGTTGAGCGGCGGGAAAAAGAAACAAGAACGAGAGAAATAAATAAAAAAAATTCAACGCGTTGACGGCACCCATAAGATCAGTAATGAAGGTCATAATAAAGAGGGGCCCACTCCCATAATTTTCTCCACTCTCCCTCACACAAATAATATGAATTTAAACATCCTTTAAGTAAATATGGGGCAACGCAGGTGTCGGCAGCTTCCTGTTTTTTTTTTTCGTTGCTTTTCGTTTCCTCCACCCGCTTAAGCCGTGCCCTGTTGCTTCATGTGCTCTCGGGACTTTTTCATCATCTGTTCCGTGTTAAGAAGCTCGATATAGTACCCATCGGGGTCCACAATAAATGCCATGAAACCATCGCCGCTTTCATAGTCGATCGGCACATTCATTGCCCTCAACCGGGCGACTTCTCCATCGACATCCTCCACACCAATTGCAATGTGCCCATACGCATCCCCGTGCTTGTACTCACTCTGGCCGTAGTTGTAGGTAAGCTCCAGGACCGCAGTCTCACACTCGGTGCCATATCCGAGAAAAGCCAGTGTGAATTTGTCCTCTGGGCAGTCCCACTTTCGCAGCAGGCGCATACCGAGGGCCTCTGTGTAGAATTTGATACTGCGATCCAAATCCCCCACACGAATCATCGTGTGCAGCAGTCGTCTTGTTGACATGGCCTCTCCCTCCTTGTCCTTCCCCTTGTGTAGGCTTGAATTACACTTCTGCTGCGACGGTTATCTTATCTCCCTCTTTTTTCTTCTCTGCTATTGCTGTTGATGCTCCTTCAAAAATCGCGTGCGCCCCTCCTCAAGACCCCGCGCCAAAAAAGTGCAAGAAAACACCCCCGAGCTGACCTCCTTTTCCGCCAAGAAACCCATCCTGGGCCAAGAACTAAGGAGAGGCAGTGCAGCCCCGCCTCTCACTTCCCCATTCCTCCGTCCAATACGCATTTCAACGGACGCAAACAAATACGTTAAATAGGCAAAAAAATAAGAACAACAAGAACTTCGCAAAGAAACAACCGTGCTACTGCAATGAACCCGATGGCCCTTTGGCGAACACTGTGTGCTGCTTGGCAAAGCGAAGAAGCGTGTTGGACCACTCCAAAATCTGTACTTGGGGAGGAACCACGGCCTTCGTGCAGCCGTGAATAATGGGGCTTAAGAGAACGACATCACTCACGGAGTAGTGATTTGTGCTGCCCGTTTTCTCCGTCACAAACCTACTCCGCTGCTCCCTCTCACTGAGAGAGACAATCGACGGTTGCGACAAAAGAAGCTTTGCAAGCTGCTGAAAGAAGTCCCAGCTGGGCGTGTAATGGACCCATTCCTCGGACTGTATCATTAGCGTCGGAGTTGTGTACGACTTACGACCGCATTCAATCGGGCGAAAAAACATGTCTCGCTGCAGCGGGAAATGCCAGGGGTCAAACACAATGACACTCTGAACGGCACTTGCTCTGGGCGCAGACTCCTGTTCCTCTTGCAGGGCGGCGACAAGCGCCGTTGCCCCGCCAAACGAGTGACCAGACAAGTGAACCCGCGGCGGTTGGCGGAGGTACGTATCAACGTCAGCTGCGGCGAAGCCCAGCCCTTTCCAAAACTCCTCTTCGGACAGACGCCTCACTGTGCGTCGTACTTCAAGCACGCGTTGGGCAAGCGCCTCCTCACAGGCGGGGGATTCCCAGTCCAATTGCTTGAGGGGAAACTCCGGCCCTCCCGCATCACCGTCACTCATAAAAGAGGCACTTCCGTCGCAGTGCCCAACACTCACCACGACGGCCCCACGGGCGGCAAGATCCGCCAGTAGGCAACTGTACAAACGATGGTACCCGTAGAGACCGTGGCTGAAGACGATTACGGGAAGCGGTAGCTGAGTGCTGGTAATGAGAGGAATCGGTCTCGCATTCTCCGTGGATTGCAGTCGCACAAATATGAAGTCCCTCAAAAAATAAAGTGGAATCTTCGAATTGGAGGCAATCCCACTCATGAAACGAGCATCATTGAAAGGAAGATAGGAAATACCCTTGCGCCGTGGAGCTTCATTGGTTGGGTAGAAAACGGCCAGTGGCGGCATCGCCTGGCTCTGGCGACTACGTATATGTGCCACGCCGACGTGGTAGCGGCCGCCCACGGGCTTTATAATAGGCAGCGGTAGTAATATAAACATGATGGCCGTTAGCAAACAGCCTAAGGGAAGCAGAAAGAGCGCCCACAAAGCCGCACCTCCGCAGATGTGTAGCAGGGCACTGAGAGGGAGCAAAGCGACAAGAGAGACTACATGGGGCGATATGATGTAGTCCCAGTAGGAGGTTGGTGCACATGCCAGAAATCCCTCCATTGCACCCATCGCGGTTTCCTCTGTGGTTTTATTATTTATCCTTCTGTGTGCGTTATTGCAGTTGGGGACACTTTCTACTGATGTCTCCTAGGCGTAAATTCAGAGCAAACCAAATAATATATGTATATGTATGCGTAAATGTTATACGCTGCAGCATGAGAGAGGCGGGAGGACAAAGAAAGTCAGGAGGAGAGAGAGAGAGAGACGCAATAAAAGTATAGCCACGCCGGCGGCACCCACCCACGTGGAAAGGGACACACAAACAGAACGAAGTTTCAGCTTCCGTTGTAGGTTTTCCGTTTCCCTGTATTTTTATGTGGCGGTGTTATCTGGCAATGCCTTCAGCTGAAGCAGTGCCGATTTTTTTTTTTAGACTCACGTCGGCCCCTCTGTTACTATCACTCGGTAAACTGCAGCACCTCCTTGGCCATTAGAGGGATAAGCTTTGCGGACTTCTTGGACGCAAACCGCTTCCGCTTCGTCAAGGGCAGCAGCAAACCCATGTCCATGATGGACTTGTGGTCGGTCCCACTGCAAGTTTTGCGGAGGCACGAGACACCAGACGAGGAAAGCTGCGCCCGCAGCTCCTCCGACCGCGCAACGTATTCCCGGCGCTCGCACCACTCCTCGGAGTCGAGGAGCTGTACCCGGATGTGCAGCGGCATGGAGACGGTGCCTCCCACAGTACGCTCCAGCAGACCCAACGGCCACGCATCAAAGGCAGTGACGGAGTGAATGCAGGAGGCGACTGCGGGGGCCTTCACGGCGACAGCTAGCATCGTCAGAGCGCCGAAGCCATGACCAATGAGGTTGAATTTAATCCCAGCAGAGATAAATGACTGTAATTCCACGGGCCCAACGCGCAACTGTCGAAGCAGCTTCCCTGCAGAAATGCCCTCGATAACACCCACAACGTCTTCAACACGTTTTTCCAGTTGCGCCTCCATGAGCTCTTGGCTCAGTCCTAGTTCCAGCAACGATTCTTCTTCATCCTCACCTAGAGGTGTCTGGGCTATGTTTTTTTCAACGGAAACATCCATGGTATCGGAATGAAGTACGCTATACACCAGGGCACCAGATGCAGACAGCGCCAAGGCAAGTCGTGAGTATGCCAAGTGATGCGTATTTAATGTATGACTAATAATAAAGACTTTCCGAGGTTCACCGTCATGTGTCATGAGTGAGACGATACTCGCGTTGCGGGTGCAGGGAATCTGCACAAGCTTCAAATGTTTCAGCCACAATTTGCCCAGCCTGACCCTCTCCGCCATGGTGTGGATGTAAAAGGAATCATTGCCAGGAAGCCAAGGCTCCCCCTCAATTGGCTTAATAAATGTTGGGTAGTACACGGCCAGATCACGCGTGATGTGGCGAATACCAACATGATGTGTGCCTCCAGCCTTCAACGGCGCAAGCGGAAGAAGGGTGAGCAGCACCATTGTGCACAGGCAACCTGATGCAAGGAGCAGCAGCGACCAGACAGCATACGCTGGTGCCACGCAAAACACCAATAGCGTCAGCAGCATGCCAAACTCCAGCGGCATGAAGTGCAAGGAAAGCAACCAATCCTTGGAGCTGACCCTCATCGCCTGTAACGGTTTTACGCGTCGCTTCAGACAACTATACAATCACGGCGCCCCCCTTTTTTTGTTATTGTTGGTACGAACCATTGAATACAAACAAAAGACACAAACGAAGAGCAAAAAGCAGAAGGCATGTATATATATATATATATATTCCACGTGGGGCCCTGTCGCATTGTCCTAAGAAATCCAAGGGAGCATGTGGGGGAAAGTTCCACGCTGGAAGACTGCACCCGCCGACAGCAGACCTCAATGATGCCGGGAAAAAGGGAGTGCAGGGGAGGGCCGTCAAGGCCAGAAGATAAATCAACGACTCGCTCGGCCACAATGTCTAGGCTCTCGGCAGAAACTCACAAAGTGGGAGAACTGTACTGCCCCGCCACCGCCGCATCCCTCCCCCCGTGTGTAGAGTGGTAGAGAAGGGCTGGGGGGAAAAGTAAGAAAAAGAAGGAAAAAAAAAGCGCAATAAAAACATTGCCCGTGCCGCCTTGCAGAGCAAAGCACAATCCACTTGGTTCTGCCGCGCCGCAACCTCATTCCAAGAAGCTGTTGCTTGACCCTACTCTCCTCCCACCACCGCCGCCAGAA
>NW_021704415.1:1348-16156 GCF_003719485.1 Trypanosoma conorhini | reverse complement strand
AAAAAACGGCCGGAAAATCATACTGGAAGAAGGAAAACATGTGTTCCGTCACTTTCCTGCTTCTGTTTTCTTTTTTTGTTTGCTTTCTTCCTTTTCTTTTCTTTAATTTTTTCTTCGCTATAAATGAGCACCGTGAGACGCACACACGCAGATAGCAAGCCATGGCCTTCTCAGTGAATCAAGGGAATGCCCACCACCGTTTTCGCTTTATACGCCGTGTATCGCTTGCCAAAGAATTTCCCACTTTCCAGCAGGGCTTCCTCGTAGGCGATCCGCTTGCGAAAAAAATCCCACATGACGCCGGCGTATATAACAAAACACAACGGGTTTGCCAGCACCAGCTGTGAGAGAAGGGTTCGCCAAAAGAAACCAAAGTAGGCTGGATGACGCAGCACAGCGTAAATTCCATCCTCGACGAGGATATGACCGCCGCGCCGCTCTGTCTCAATCAGCAGTGAGAAGTTTAGCCCACACTGCAGCATCCCAACCACACGCACGAGGTAGAAAGCCACAGACAACATGGCCACCAGGGTAACGCTGGTGTAGTTCAGGCGCAGGAACCAACCCGCAAAAGAATCTCTGGACACCTTCCAGCATTCCGGGACGAGAAGCCACTCTACAAAGAACTCTATCCACGCCGCAGAGATGGCCGCCGTGTACGCCTTTGAGTTGAACAGCAAGAAGGCATCTGGGTGGGTGTCATGCCGACCCAAGGACGCCGCCACTAGGAACTCGCTCATGTGAAAAAGCACCGGTATACACAAAATGTAAACACCGGCTGCGTATTCCTCGACACTTGCAGTGTACCAAAGGCTGTGGCAGATTAACGCAAGCGCAAACATAAAGCAGGCCCCGAGACTAAACGCAACTAGGACAACCTCACGCACCAGTTTGTGCTCTGCTTCCCATTCAGGTTTCATCTTTTGGTGCCTCACGTGGGGAGTCTCTTACGCTTGATTCTAGTGAAAGAGGAGGGTGGGACAAAGCAATAAAAAACCCATAAGGAAAAGGACACCCCACTTGTTGAACCAAAAAAACGATACAAAGGGAATGAAGAGAACACCAATTCTCACAGAGACGACAACACCAGGTTCTGATAGCAACCACAATCAACCGATGACGATCAGACGTCAAGGAAAGGCAGAAATCTACGTACAATGCGCCAAAAGCAAACACCAAGGAGACAAACAACCACTACACCTCGACGGCTGCTACTACCGTCCTTCCAGCGGTAGCCACGACTAACTACTGCCCGTGACGCCATGTCAATTGGGGTTAAGCATTCGCATAAGACACAAAATACACGTAAATATGTCCAGAGGAGCAACGCCATGACCACTACACGCATACACTGCTAGAACTCCCTAATAAATTCCCAGAAACTTTTTCCCTCAAATAAACCCAGCCGATACCCAGAGACGTCTCTGCTTCTAAACCAAAACCCACATACCTACATTGGCAACTTCAGGGAGAGGCGGAGAAACACGCACACACAGAGAGAAATATACAAAATAGTTGCATAAACTCAACTTTGTTCTTGGCTAGTTTCTCCATTCATCATGATCGTTGCCTTTGCTGGCGCGCCCAAAGGCCCATTGTCCCCTATAATATTCTTCTACAAGTTCATCTGGGTAATCGTGTACACCACAGAAAGGCATATACAATGGCATTCCCTTGTTAATCACCCAACGGGAGTAACCAGCCTCCTCTAAAGCACGTCGCTCTGGGTTTACTAGCAAGCCAGGCGCAGACACCCACATGGGGTCACGTGAGAAGATTTCACCAGCATTGATGGGGGAAAACTCATCGTACTTAACATTGAACGGCAGCGGCATGCCGAGTCGGGAGTTGTGACCCCATTCTCCTCTCGCCTTGACTTGGGCCGGGGTGTGGGCGGCGTTGCCTTGCAACCATTTCAGCCACATAGGTGAGGCCGTGTGTGGAGCCTGCCCACGAAACCAGTGGGGATCCACGGGTTCTACCATGCGGACGGTGAAGCCGCCCTGGCTGCGGCGTGTAAGCCAGTACTTGTTTCCGTTCTCATCCTTGCCGACAAAAATCTTTTCATCCTTCCGGCGCCAAGGTTCGCCAATGTAGTAATGCCGTCGGAATGCACCCCAAAGTCCAAACATGCGGAGGTCATGAATCCACCAGCGGAACCTATTCCACGTGAAGGAGTCTTTCCAGGGCACATCACTCTGGCGGTGGTGATGACGCGGAAAGGCGTGGGGGTCATCGTGACACTTGGTGTACACAAAATTCTTTGTACCACAAAGAGAGGCGGCGGCCGCCATCTGGCCATACTTCTGCGCCATGGGGTTCTTCCCCACCGCGCCATACGTGAGGACGCTCGTCATCTGTGATGTGCGCGCGGCTCAACCCCAACTGACAAAAAACAAATAAAAAAACAACAGGAACAACTATTTGATGTAAAAGGAACCTTTTTTTTGTTCCCCACAATATTCCGTCTGCTGCTACAAGTGTCGGCGATCCGCACCTTGGCACGAGTAGCACCGAGAGAAAAGGGGCCAATAAAGCAAATAAATAAAAAAAAGCGGAGACAAACAACGAGAGCGGGATAGTAGCACCCCCACGTGAGTAGACACAGCCACCCCACAGTGGTGGCAAAATAAACGTCTCGTATGAGCTCGCAAGAGAATGTATAAGGGACAAAATAAAGCTGTTCTGCTGGGGAGAAACAGACCCAAGTTAATCGTTGCTTACCTCCTGTGTTTTTCCCCCTTTTTTGTGTGTGTTTTTCGCTACTACCCCTACTTTGAACAAACAGCGGGGTACCATCACACCCACGCGGCAAACGCTCTCTCCCTCGTTTCCTTTATTTCACCTCTTTTTGTTCCAGTTCCCGCCCTACAGTGCCTCCCCCAGCCTCCTCATAGCTCTCTTCCACGCTTCCGGGAATGGAGGGATTCAATAATTTTTCGCTCCTCCACCGCCGGAGCGACGTCGCACACAGAGAGAGGTTTATTGCAGCCGGGACACAGAAGCGGCTCCCCTTCAGCGTCGTCGCGGCCAATCAACTCCTCCACCTTATCATTAAAACACGTCTCACAGAACAGGGTCGCACAACAAGGGGCTTTCATCGCATTCTTTGCCAGTGCCTTGTCCCAGCCACACAAAAATTTGGACTCCTTTTTGGCCTTCGCATCAGCGCCGTCGACAGAGCTCTTCTTATGGTCACCCGCACCGCTATTTAAACTTGTGTCAGACTCATGCGGAACATCGGCCAGATCAGCGGCGGTCGTCACAACGCCGGTGAAGCTCGAGTTGTCCAGCCGACGTTTCACTAAACGGCCATCGCGTGTGACAAATTTCGCTGCTGGGTCGTCCATCGTACACTCCACCAACATGGTCTCCGGAATACCAGTTGGAAGGGACAACACCTTCAGTCCCTTCGTCCCCTTTGCCGCCGGGCAGTGCTGAATGAGGTGCCCACGCTTGCCGCAGTTATGGCAAATGTACCCTGGCGGTGGTGGGCGAAACGTATCCTCGCGACCTCCCATTGCCCCGCCCATGGGACGATTGCGGGTCTGACGTGTTCGCCAGCTGCCTACCTCATCAATGCCCGTTTCCGCAGCCACGGCCTCACTTAGCTGCGCAAGTCGTTCTTCCTCAGTCAACGAGGCGGAGACTTCCCCCTCTTTGGTGCTCATCCTCGACAGTGCACGTTGAGTTGGGGGGTTACTGGCAGGCGCTTCGCGTTCGCGCCTTGGCGGAGGCCTTCCCGAGGCAACATGTCGCACCACCTCCACCACCGTGTAGGCGGGAAGCTCCTCCTCCGGGTGCAAGTAATCCGAGCTCCCTGAAACGAAGATGTCAATCTCTTCCGGGGAGCCGCTCAACTGCGTCGCAATCGCCTCCTTAATCTCACGACATGATATCAGGCGGTGGGGAACGTCAATAATCCCAACGTGATTGCTGGAACGAAGTTTGAATGTAATTGTAGCCACCATAATATATTTCTTCTCGCCACACCTCCGGCGTCTAAGACTATAAATATATATATCTATCTATCTCTCAATGTCTGCAAGAACAACAGGAATAATGCGGGTGGCGCCTGTTGAGGACGAATACAGTGCTGATCCCCCGTATGCCCTTTTGTGTGTGTGTATGTGTGTGTGTGTGTGTTTGCCGCCTCTATGCTGTTTCGCTCGCCTATTGCCCCGTAAAGAAGAGGTGCACGCCGTGGACCTTTTTCCCCCCGCCTCCGTAGCCCCCCACGCAACACTTTCGCAATTGTTGCCGAGAAGAGACGGCGACGCGTCTCGCGACCGCACAATAAAAGAAGAAAAAAAAACAACAACAACAATACAAAAAAGTTCAAGGAAGAAAAAGGAAGCACCAAAAGAGCAGAGTATATTCTCTACCCAGAAGGGAGATACACAAGAAGAGATGGAGGACTGGGGAGCCACATGTAAGATCCTCACCGTTCCTTTTTAAACTCCCCCACAAACTAAACGAAGGAAGGCGTGTCGCGGTAGCTGACGCCGTCAATGCCTAAGCGGGGATACCATTTACTTCGCTTCGCAGAATGGTAGACACAAGGCGTTGTTACTGAACTTTGCCACTCCGCCCAAGCCTTCCTCCACCCCGCTTGAGAAGCTTCTGAGAGGACGGCGCCAAAACAAATGACAACTCCCCAGAACCGCAGGTCTGACACAACCAAGTGACAGCCTCGGAGCACCTTTATCAAGGGGCACCGTTAAGCACATGTCACCACCACTGTCCCCAAGGTTCTGCCAAACGCTCCACACAGAAATGACACCAATACACTCACCCCAGCCAGTAACAGTGAAGTGGGATGGACTCTTCTCATGGTGAACAATGAGTGGGCAACGCTTGCCTGCACCGTTTTTCCACCCTTTTGCTGACAAGAAAGAAAGACAGAAAATGCAGGCGAATGAGCATCAACAAGAGCCAACAAAGCGAATGACGCCCACGCACAAAGGTGGAAGATTGACAAAAACAGGCAGAAGAGGGAGGGAGTGCTTAGAAGCGAAAGTAACTGTGTCGTTCCGCCTCTAGCTACATCAAGGCAAGGGCGCGCGCCCCTCCCCAAATAACCGCAATAAGAACAACGTCTCTCACGCTTCGCCCTCGCCCGACGGCGCCCACCCTTTGCGATGAAAAGGACCCGCTACTCCCCAGACCTATTCCCGCTGGATTTTTCAGAATATAACAAAGCCAACATTTTCTTCCTTTATATTCGTTAGCTTTCCCCCTCCCCCAATAACAGGCTTACACTGCTCAACGTCGTATTCACCCTCCTCCTCCTTCTCCTTTCTTCACTTACTCAGCCCCTTCGTCCTCCTCTTTCCACCCACCAATTAGCATTGCTCCCCCCCCTTCTCTCCCCTTTCTCCCCTTTCTCCATTCTTTCATTCCTTCTTTTTCGCTGCCGCATCGTTCATCCTTATCCGTGACACCAGAAGCTTCTGTCGGTCCTTCAAGTTCGTTACGGCGTGATGCGGAGACGGATCATGGCAGTCTCCACGTCCGTCTCATCCACACTTGTGTCCCCGTCATCCAAAGACACCGTTACGGCAAGCTCACAGAACTGCGTGCGGTTCTGCCAAAACGGCCGCGGGAGTTTCCCGCCAGCCTCTGCCAACTTCTGTCGCTCAATCAATTGCATGAGCGGGAGGTTTGTGTTTGCGTGCCTCTTCGACCCGTTCCACAGCATGCCTTTGCCAACACCGATACCAATCACCTCACACGCGCCTTCCGTGCCTGGCGGTAGGGCGGCATTCAGTTGTGCCTCGAGCATTGTGACAAATTCCTGCACCGTCGTGCTTGTCGTCAGGGAAACATCAATGGTATCATACTTCGTGAAGCCGTCTGGCACGCGAATAAGCTTCTTCTTGTACGTGTAGTCTTGCTCAGGGAGGTATGTGCTGATGACCTTGGTACGGTTCTTAATAGGGGTGTCGCGCTCAAAGAGAACGTAGTAGTTTGTCCCCACGTCAATCATTCCATTGCGGAGGCAGGAAATGTCCTTCTCTTGAAGGGCTTTAAAGTACTCGATAAGCGCGAGCCCCGTAACAGCCGCGGTCGTTGTTGCAATGGCCGGAATAATCTTTCCTGCAACAAGTTTTACCTTCATCCGATCCTGTGTCGGAATATCGTAGTTCGATGCACGAAGATTGCTTGCGGCGGCCACAAAATCAATATGAAAGTTATCATCATCATCCTTTTCAAACTCCAGTGGGACAGCCCTTGTCTCGCGACAACGCTCCGCCACACTGACGATATTGCAGAGCACATCTTGCAGCTGCTGCTCCTTCGTTCCCGCCGTATCGCCCTCGGCGTGCGCCTGCACGGCGTCCATGAGATCATCTTCGAGACCATCCACGGCGCCAGGGTGGTACACGGGCACTGCACGTCTCGCAAGCATTTTATTTAGCCACTCCATAGAGCGGTACTGTCGCATCCAACGATTATTTTCATCGTTGAAGCGGGGCTCATGCTTGCGCGGGTGCACACCGTACATACATGCGAACAAGTTGGCACCGGCAATGAGAAATTCGACTGCGTCCTTGTTAGACGCAATGTTTGCCGGGTCAACGTTCAACGCCGTTGGGTATTTACGATGACCAGACCAAAAGTCTTCCCCGTTCTTTTTCTTGGCATTACGCGGGAAGGAGCGCTGCAGATCCATAATACGATCCCGGAACAGGTGAAACATCACCTCCCACGCACATTGGAAGCATTTTTCCATGTCAACTCCGGCAGAAATGATAGCAAGCACCCGTTGTAGCGTATGCAAGATACCAAGATGCTTTTCGACCAGGCTGAGTCGTTCTCCTGGACTTTGGGCAGCGGCAACTTCTCGTTCAATGCGTTCTTTGAAGCCACTGGGGTCCTCTAAGAGCTGTCCCACAGCCTGCATTGGGGAAACGAAAAGGTCATCGAATTGGGCCCGGGCCCACTCAATGCAGTGGTCAAAGATGTAGGGGAAATTGCGCAAGGTACACATGGGAATACCACCAGAGGCGTCTGCTGCACCACCATCCGCGTAGGAGGTGGTCTTGCCTGGTACGATGATATCAACATTTCCGCCCGTGCCCATCGTTCCGGCCTCCACAAGAATCTTGCGAAACTTCACGCATTGCTGGTCCACATACAAGCGTGCCTCCATGTTGTCCAGGGCATTCACCACAACATCCAGCCCGCTCCAGAAGACATCATGATACAAGTGCTCCGTGCTTGCGCCGACGTAGTCCTGGCGAGGATCGACAGCGGCGTCCTTGTTCATGGTGCGCATTCGTGCTGCTGCTGCGACGGACTTGGGCTGCCCAACGTTTTCCTCGCGGAATAGAAACTGTCGACTGAGGTTCGATACCTCGATACGGTCATTATCGGTCACGAGGAGTGAACCACGTGGCCCACATGCCACTCCACAGAGGGCAAAGTTTTTGATGTTCTCACACCCCAGTGCTCCACAGCCAACCATAAACACACGAAGATTTCCAAGCTTCTCCTGAAACTTTCTTCCAAGTAGGGCAATAAGATGGTCGTAGCGCGAGTTACTTGGCTTGTAGTCATTTGAATCCACGTAAGATGCACTGCTCGCAAGAATAGCGGAAGAGCTAAAGTGAAACCATTGGCAAATAGGCATGTATTTACCAGTCATTTTCACAATTTCTTGAGCCACAACGGCCCCAAAGAAGGCGCACAGTGGTTGAAGCTTCGTATCGGAGACAAGCGCCTGGGTACGAATATAAGACTCATCCACGCGATCCACACAGAGTGGCACATGCGGCGGCGGGGGTGCAAGACGTGCGGGGAACTCCTCGTTTTCTGGTTCCAGAAACATTGGGTGCTCCGTGATCTTAAGTTTATCCTTAACTGCCTTGTTCTCCACATTAATGGCATGGGCCAGAGACAACACCTCTTCTGCTTCCTTTCCATCATGTAGCTTCGGAGGTCTCCTGTGTCTATCCACAAATCTTAGTAACGCATGCAGGAAGAGATGCCACTGCGACTCCTCCGATCCATCCATCATAGGACTGACGGGAACAAATTGACCAGGGCGCACAACGGCCTCATCGAGCGTTTTAAATTCAAGTTGGAATACTTCCTTCAGTTCGTGTATGAAGCCACCGGTCTCATACGCAGAGTAGCCCTGGCTCTCGAGGGAAGGGTAGAGGCGCACCGTGTCGTGGGGGTCGTTGGGGCACACCACGCCGTCGAAGACGCACTCGTTGACGCTTTCTCCATTCGCCTTGCGCAGTCCCCGCACCTCCGTAAATTTGACCTTGGTGTAGTCTCGGAGTGCGCCAGGGGTTTGGCCCTCCGGTGTCTCGTAGCGGATACGCGTGTAGGGCGTGCCTGTCTTGTCCTGCTTCGTGAGAATCTCCACAATGGACTTCTGCAGCATTGGGCGACCATCCGGGTCCTTTACAGTAAAGCGGGCGCCGTGATCGGCAAATACGGACCCGAGCGTGCCACCTTGAAAGACAAAAATAAATGAGATGGGCGGTGCATGGGAGTGACAAAACTTATTCCATCTCGTGAGGGTCTTCAGGGAATACTCAGGGGCAGCAGAGGTGAAGACGAGGGCATTGACTTGACCCACCACCGCCTCGCTGAGGGCATCCACGACTCGCACACGAACGTTCGGGTTCAATTCGGCGACCATTCGCTGTGACGCCTCGGCCCGGGTGAGACCAGCACGCAGTGCCGCCTCGGTGACGGCGAAGTTAACGCCCATATCTTTTGGCGTAGCCTTTGCGGGGTCACACAGGATGATTGTATGAACCCCAGCCATGGAGAGATTCTTTGCCGCCTCAATTCCAACCCCACCACAGCCGACGATGAGCACCTTGAAGGAAATGAGCTTCACCATTGTCTCCAGGCCATAGGTGCCAATCGTGCGGCTTTGCTTGTCAAGAAACTTGGAGTCAACGGCGGTGGAGGCGGGGGTCGCGATAGCTGCCTCCACTGTGGACATCTCTGCCGACCCCCTTTCTGCCCTGAACGACGCCCGCGTCGTTGCCGCCGTGTTGTTGTTGCTGCTGCCGCTGTTGCTGCTGTTGTTGTTGTTGGAAGCTTGTGCTGTGTGCTCTGTCTTGCAAAACTTATTCTTTGGGTAGAGCGCCGAACAGTCAGATTGGTGGTCGCGTGTGTGCTTTTGCATGTGTTGCTGCAGGCATTGCAAGAGCGCAGGGAGATTAATGAAGTGGCAGAGCAAAACACAACGAAAAACGCGCAGGCAAAAAAAAAAAACACCGACGCAGAAAAAAATAGAATAAAAAAAACACGGAAAAAATAAAATAAAACCACCGAAAAACACAAACAAACAATACTCGGGGGGTTTATGTTCCCCCGCGGCAACATCTACATGACGACCGCGCCTCTTTCTTTTTTTTTTTTGCTTTTACATTACTTTCGTTTTCTCGCTTTCTCTTGTTTTGTCAGAAGTGGCGAGAGAGCTCAACCCCCAGACTTCTCAAGGCAAAGCGTGAAGTACCGCACGCAAACAGAAATGGGTGGTCGCACGCACGGATCACCGTTTGCCTCTCCACCGTCTTTGCCCTCATAGACCCGCATCGCCTCCACCAGCGTCTTTCCACCGTCCTCAACGGTGTACCACTTGCGCTCTACCATTTGACTCGAAAAAACCGTCTCCACGCAAAGCCCGGTGCCGCCGGGCAGGACGCAGGCCCGCGTGCGGAGGCCTCCGCGGGCCGCACAGTAGCCCTCCCGGTATGATCCATCCAACGGAATGGCCTCGCGCCTCCTCAAAAACGAGGCCTGGAGAAGCATCTTCACAAGTTGTTTGTCCTCGTCGACAGTGATGATCAGTGCGGGGAAGGCATTGGCAACAAAGTTGCGCCACAATACGGGGACACCCTGGGCGGATAGAAAGACGTTGAGGTTAGCTGTGCCTCGCGCCAGATCTAATATCCATGTTCCACTAAAATCCGCTCTCAGCTGTGAGAGATCCAACTTACTGGTGCCCGCCCCAAACTGCGCAGGGGAGGGAGTGACGAACTCTTCCGCGTACTTGTCAGTCAGCACCACTGCCTCGATGTGGCTTGGTGGGTCCATCACGAGATCAATAACCTGCACGTGCGCCGGAATCCACGCGGCGCAACGGCTCTGCAACACAAAGGAGAGCTCCCGCAACATGAACGACCGCAACATTAGCGTCTTGACGTCAATGGGCGTACTTCCAAAGTAGCCAAGCCATTTCCCATGACACCATTGAAGTGCTTCGAGGACCTCCTTCTTCGCCATGGGGTGGTGAAAGATTTGACCGTATGCACCGAGAAGACTAGTCAGCATCACAAGGTGCGCGTCCGACAAGGACTGTCCTTGCAAGTTCATTAACGTCTTGACGGTGCTCGTGGCAGAGGCTGCTGGGCCCCCTACAATTTCACTCAATGACTTCATAGAGCTGACTGCCGGATCTTCCATTCTGGCCGTACTCACCTCCCGCATCATGCCATGTGTCTGTTTGAAGTTGTTGAAACTATCCTTTCCCCGAGATTGCAAGAAACCCTCGCCTGTGACCTCCGTTGAAGTACCATCCGCGGCGACTATCTTGCCTGACACCTGCACGCTGCCCAACCAAATGCTTGGCTGTGCGGTGAGGGTTATGAACTCTTGATGGGGAAACGTGACATCGAGCGTCACCGCCAGCTTAGCGCCATCGCGGAACGGGGTACTCAGCGTCCATTGTGTGGTAAAGAGAGTGCCGGTTGCGTCGCTTCGGTGCTGTGACGCGGTGTTCGCGACCAGCTCGACCTCCTCGTGTTGATGCTCACTAATTCCTGTGGTGCCACACTGCATCACCGCGTAGGCCTTCACAGGCTTCCAATTTGCAAGTTCCAGCGCCCAAGCGACGCCAATGGCGTCTGCCGTTTCGTTGTCCAATTGAATGGCACACCGGTTCCACAAATGGGGCAAACGCGCGCACTGTTGGCGTTGTTTTTGCAAATAGTTCGTTTCCGCAGTATTCCGGGGTATGGCACAGCCAAATGTGTGGTCCAGCCAAAGTTTCGCACCCTTCAGCTCGGGACAGTGAGCGATCTCCAAGCCATCGGAGGCGCGCATTATGCGCATGGTGCCCTCCGCCACCGTGCAGTGGGGAACCACGTAGTGAAACATGTCACGACCCCAGTCGTCCTCGAGTCCCAGCACACCTTGATTTCCATGCAACACGGCTGGCTGTGTCGGGTGCAGGGCAAGCGCCACCACCACCCTCACCTCCTGTTGCGGGTCCGCACCCCCTGTCTCAAAGGTCGTGCCGCTGAGGGAAAGTTTGTAGCAAGGAGGGACTTTTTTTTGCTCTTCTTTTTGCTCGGGATCACGACCAGCTGATTCTCCCCGTACCGCAGCTCCAGCGCACCCGCACGCACGGACGCCGGCTCTGTCATCGCTCGATCGGGCAACGGCAGCCGTTCTTGGACGAACTGCTCGGAGAGGGCCTGAAGAAAGTATTCGTCACCTGCAAGTTTTTCGTTGGCCGCAAGGTACGCCGCCAAGATCGGTGCCCGAGGATCCAGCTCGCTAAATCGGTAATACTTCTTCGTCTCATGGTCCACCATTACCCACGACACGGCCGCGGCGTAGACAACGGAGTCCTCCCCGTCTGACAGCTCCTCGTCCCCCGTCACCGCGTAACGGAAAAATGAGGCAAACAAACCGAAGCGGCGATTTTCGCCGAAGCGCCCCTGCACACTCCAGCGTTCCAGTCCACAGTGCCTGTGCGGCGCGTCATGCTCAACGCACAGTTCGGCGTTATTCTCTCTTGCTCCCTCCCCTTCGCCTGTCACACCGCTTGGCCAGGAGGAACGCATATGTTCACGCAGCTCCTCAGCTGCGTACGTTTCCACCCTCCGCTTTTTCACTCTTTGCGCACTTGCCATCTTCTTCCCACGTTAGATACCCCGTGTGTCTGTTTCCCTTTATCGATCTCTCTTTCTTCTGCTCACTACCCGAAAGAGTGAGATATATATATATATATGCCACGGTCCGAGGGAAGAAGGGCATCAGCTGCAAAACGCATGTATTTGTACATATCAGTGCATTGTTCCCCCAGCAAAGGAAATGAAAGGGAAACAGCGGCGGTGAGGCACGCAGGCAGTCGAGCGAAGACTCCTTTTTTTTTTTGAATTTGCTACAAATCCCGCAGCGTGGACCTTCCACGCAACTGACATCATTCTTTTTCGCCTAGCTCAACGGAGGAATATATTTAGAGCCATACAAAAAGCATGCAACGTTGCTTACACACACTACACAACAATCTTACGGCAAAAGTACTTACGTCACAGCTACACAAACGTAACCTTTTTTTTTCCTTTTATATTTTCTGTACGACGTGGCTCAGAAGTATAAAAAAAGAATCAAATAATAATAACAATAAAAAAAAAAAAGAACTGTTCTCAATAACTACTTGAGACGCGAAAGCAAATAGGATACGGGGCCAATTACAACTTGGCCCATTTGGCGCGTCGCTGTGCCCGCTTCCATTGTTCCGTTAACCTTTTTTTGGAATCCGCAGACACAGCAGGCCTAATTACACGCAAAACGGTCGATTTTTCCGATACCGCTTTTGCCTCATCCAGCGACTTCCAGACGCCTGCCGCCAGGCCGGCGCACAGAGCCGCACCGAGTGCCGTGGTCTCGGCCATCGTCGGGATGCGAAGTTCGATCCCCAGGAGGTCTGACTGCATCTCCATTAAAAGGTGATTTGCAGTTAGTCCACCATCCACACGAAGAAACTGAACCTGAAGTTCCGCGTCCTTCTCAATTGCCTCCAAAACATCGAGGACTTGGAGGGCAATGGCAAGTAGCGCGGCGCGCAAGATGTGGGCGCGGGTTGTCTTCAGTGTTATGCCCACAATTGTTCCACGGGCAGTAGGGTCCCACTTGGGTGCCAGAAAACCGGAAAACGCAGGCACGAGCATGACACCTTGCGTGTCAGAGACACTTTGGGCCAAACGTTCACATTCTGAGACGTCTTTGATGAGCCTCATATTATCCTTAAACCATTCAATCGTCGAGCCAGCTCCGGCAATGGAGCCTTCGAGGGCGTAAGTGAACGGAGACTTGTTGCCAAGCTGATAGGCAACAACGGAGAGAAGACCGTTGTTTGAAAAACGCACCTCCTCCCCCACATTCATAAGCAGAAAGCAGCCTGTGCCGTACGTATTCTTTGCTTCGCCTTTTTTGAAGCACATGTTCCCAAGCAACGCACCCTGCTGATCACCTATGCACCCCATGATTGGCGTTGGGTGTTGCAGCGCCGCCGTTAGGCCGACCTCTTCGGCAACATAGGTAAAGAGCTCGCTGTTGCTCCGAATCTCAGGCAGGCATTGCATAGGAATGCCAAGTTTGTGGCAAAGCTCAGCGGACCACTTGCACGTGCGTATATCCATCAAAAACGTGCATGACGCATTTGCCACATCCGTCGCGAACACCTTCCCTCCACTCAGGTTCCAGAGCAACCAAGAGTCCACGGTTCCAAAGCAGAGAGTGCCACGCCGACGCGCCTCGGCCACATTCGCAACGTTGTCGAGCATCCAGCGCATCTTGAAGGCAGAAAAAAACGTGCTTACCCGCAAGCCGTTCGTTTTGGCGGCAAACAAGGGATCGCCACCACCCACCCCCTTTAACACACGCGAAGTCACTTCATACGTGCGCAGGTCATTCCACACAATCGCATCACACAAAGGCTTCTGCGTCACACGATCCCATGCTACCGTCGTCTGACGCTGGTTCGTAATACCGATGGCCTCGAGTTTCAGAAAAGAAGGCACCTTCCTCCGCAAACCCTCCATCGCAGCGGCGATGCACGTGCAGCTGGCGTGAAAGAGCTCCATTGGGTCATGCTCAACCCAGCCCGCCCGCGGCGTCAACTGGGTAAGCGGAATCTGATGCCGCGCAACCATGCGCTGCCTCTCGTCAAAAATAATGAAGCGGGTCGACGTTGTGCCCTGATCAAGCGCACCAACGTACTTCATGACTAGCAGAAATATCACTCAGGTCCAACTATCGTCGTACAGAGAAAAAAAACCACAGCCAAAACAAACACAAAAGGAAACACACACGCAGAAGACGAAGAAGAAGGAAATAAAAAAAAACGGAGAACAACAAAAAGACACAAAAAAAACAGTCCAGAACAACTAGGAGCAAAAAAAAAAAAACTAAGCACACGTAAGCAAAACCAAAAGCTCTCGCCTCATTATACTAACCTTCAAGGTAACAAAAAAATACCATTAGAAGGAAGCGAATAAGGCTTACAAACAAAAAAGAAAAACACCCAGCAGCGCCAACAAAGCAACAGCAAAAGAAGGTACAGGGAAAGCGCAGCGAAGGCGCACGTCAGAAGCCCTGAAGAGTCTCGTATCACCGTCACAGCGTCAGTAGCGGAGCAGGGTCAGCGTCATCATCGGCGCCCACTCGGCATCCCCAACGCCACGTGCTCTCGGTCAGTTCCATTCCCCGGCGCGCCACTGATGGGCGTGCGGGGTACACTTCGACCTCGTGGCGCCACGCCGACGCGCAAGCGTGCGTGCAAAAGTCCGTCACGCGGCAAAGAAAAGGAGGGAGAAGAAGGTGGTGGGCGGGGTCATACTGCTTACGGCGTTGCGTGTGAATCCGGCAGTCACGCACGGCTGTGTGTCCTGACGCATCATGAGTAAAATCATCGTGCTACAGCGCAGCAAGTAGAGGGACTGGGCAAAGGGGAGGGGCGCGCGCGTGTCCGTGTGGGATCGAGTGCCCGGNGACGTTGTCGCTCGAGCCTCTCCATGGTCTGTCACAAGTGCGTCACGAGGT
>NW_021704415.1:0-1229 GCF_003719485.1 Trypanosoma conorhini | reverse complement strand
TGCATTGAGGGGAGGGGGAAAGTGGAGGGGATGGGGATGGGGTTGGGGAGCCGCGGCGAAGGCGCACGTCAGAAGCCCTGAAGAGTCTCGTATCACCGTCACAGCGTCAGTAGCGGAGCAGGGTCAGCGTCATCATCGGCGCCCACTCGGCATCCCCAACGCCACGTGCTCTCGGTCAGTTCCATTCCCCGGCGCGCCACTGATGGGCGTGCGGGGTACACTTCGACCTCGTGGCGCCACGCCGACGCGCAAGCGTGCGTGCAAAAGTCCGTCACGCGGCAAAGAAAAGGAGGGAGAAGAAGGTGGTGGGCGGGGTCATACTGCTTACGGCGTTGCGTGTGAATCCGGCAGTCACGCACGGCTGTGTGTCCTGACGCATCATGAGTAAAATCATCGTGCTACAGCGCAGCAAGTAGAGGGACTGGGCAAAGGAAGGGGCGCGCGCGTGTCCGTGTGGGATCAGTGCCCGGCGACGTTGTCGCTCGAGCCTCTCCATGGTCTGTCACAAGTGCGTCACGAGGTGCTTTCCGACTCAGTGTCGATTTAGTGCTTGCATGGATCATCACGTCCTGTTGCTTGGTCGGCGGTGTTCTTGTGCCGTGCACGGCGCAACCGCCGCCGCCGTCGCCGCCGCCGCCCGCGGACGCGGCAGCATCGCACCTCTGGGCCCAGTAGAACGACCTCCGCGAAGACTGAAGGTATACGCTTCACGTGGTAGCTGGTGGGCCTGGCGGGGTGCGCCGAGGGCGGTGCATTGAGGGGAGGGGGAAAGTGGAGGGGATGGGGATGGGGTTGGGGAGCCGCGGCGAAGGCGCACGTCAGAAGCCCTGAAGAGTCTCGTATCACCGTCACAGCGTCAGTAGCGGAGCAGGGTCAGCGTCATCATCGGCGCCCACTCGGCATCCCCAACGCCACGTGCTCTCGGTCAGTTCCATTCCCCGGCGCGCCACTGATGGGCGTGCGGGGTACACTTCGACCTCGTGGCGCCACGCCGACGCGCAAGCGTGCGTGCAAAAGTCCGTCACGCGGCAAAGAAAAGGAGGGAGAAGAAGGTGGTGGGCGGGGTCATACTGCTTACGGCGTTGCGTGTGAATCCGGCAGTCACGCACGGCTGTGTGTCCTGACGCATCATGAGTAAAATCATCGTGCTACAGCGCAGCAAGTAGAGGGACTGGGCAAAGGGAAGGGGCGCGCGCGTGTCCGTGTGGGATCAGTGCCCGGCGACGTTG
>NW_021704413.1:15677-20977 GCF_003719485.1 Trypanosoma conorhini | reverse complement strand
CTTTTTCTTTTTTCTTTTTTTGTAAAAAGGGAGGATGTGGAGGAAAAAGGAGGGAGACCCTCCACGAGCAGCGTGAAGGAATTGTTTGAAGTGCGCCGCGTCGCTTAAAGGAGGAAAAGCTTTGGCGAAAAAGAAAAGCCGAAATACCTTCCGTGTGCCACTGCGACCAAAAAAAAAAGCGGAGGGGAGAGGAGAGGAGTAGAGGGAAAGAGAATGGATATGCGTCTCTGTCTGTGTGTGGAGGTGGAAGGAAGAATTCATTGGGGAGTGTCAACGGCGGCACAAACCAGCTGCCGGAGGCTGCTGCAGTCGCGGTGATATGTGCTTCCCCTGCCCTTCCCTCCCCTCCCCTTTTTACTTTACTAGCGCCCTGCAGCTGGCGTACCCACTGCCCCCCTCCAGGGAAGGAAGTTTGGGTGAGGGCAAACGAGGGCCCCCAAATACAAGTCAGCCGCCGACGGGGAAACAGCCCGGGCCGGCGGAAACGAACGGTGACTGAAGATAAAAGGGAGTCGGGGTGAGCTGCGGCCAGCCCCGTGGAGCAATAACTTCTTTGAAATGTTTGCATCATGCCTTGTGGTGCGGGCTGGCTACAAGTGCCGTTTTGCGTGCCCCCGTCGCCGTGTCCAGGGTGCTGCGGCGATGCTGTTTGCGCGGGCGGCGTGTTGTGGCCGTCCAGGCAGCGAGCGGCGGAGTATGTGCCGTGGCGGCAGCGCGGACAACACGGCGCCACACCCCGGCGCTCTGGCGATCGTGCCGGGAGACTCGCTCCTCACATCCGAAGGACTCCGGAGCTACCGTGACGGTTATCTCAGACCGCTCTTGCTGCAGAAGCGCCATGCATTGCAGCAGCTGACGGGCATTAAAACCCACTGTGAGTTGGTGTCGCTTCAGTACGCGGACTACTACGCGGCAGGCGTCTTTGTGTTGTTGACGGCGCAGGCAGTCACGCTCTTCTACTGGGTGTACTTCCTCTTTGATTGGAACCTCGTGGAGCCCATCACGTACCTGCTTGGCTACGGCGGGGTGTGGCTTGCCATCGCCTGCCACGCGGCAACGCAACGAGACTTTACCTACGAAGCCTGCACTGGGATGATCGCCGCGCACTACCTTTCCCTGCTCCACCGCCGCCACAATTTTGACGTGCAGCTCTGGCAGCGGCTGACGGCGGAAGTAGAGCTGCTGGAGGAGCGACTGCGGGGGCTGGAAGGCGTCTGAGTCCGTGGCGTGTGCGCCCTTCTCTCTATCTCTCTGCGTGCCGCTGCCGGAGCGGGCGGTTTGCCGAATTCCCTGGTGTCCCGTTGGGCCCGCGAGTTGAAGGGGATATATCTCTGATTGCTCATTCAGTTGTAGTTCTATATATATATATATGTTTGTGTGTGTGTGTGTTCACGCCTCTCCCCGTCTCCCTCTCCTTTTCTTTTGTTTCCCGTGCAGTGGGAGGCAGGCGAGGGCGACGGAGGGAAAAAAATAAAGGCGAGGACGGCCACCTCACTGGCGGGCGTGCAGATAACGTGCGATGCTGTCGTGGACGCACTCACGTCCTGTGGGAGGACGCTGTGGTCTTTCACCGGAGCCGCTTTCTCCCCCTCTCTTTCTCTCAGTTCTGTGGGCAAGCAACACCGATCCGATAGTAGAGGAGCAGCCGGAAGGAAAAAGTAAGGTCACACATACACATACTCGGCTGAGGCTTTTAAAAGGAGGAGGGGGAGTAAAGGAGAGCGGCAATGAACGCGGAGGAGTATTGGCGCATGAAGGCCTGTGAGGCGGTGGAGGAGCACCACAGCATGATTCAGTCGCAGCGGGACGAGATTGAGCGGCTGCAGCGCCGTTGCAACGATCTCCTGCACGAGCGAAGTATGATGCGGGCGGCGGCGGCTGAGGACATCCGGCGCTTTTGTGTGGAGCATCAGCGAACGCAGCTGCTGCAACACTTCGCGGCAGGAGCGGCGGGGGCCTCAGCGGGGCGCCTGTCTGCGGTGTCGCCGATAGACTCCATCCCGCTGCATCTACTGCTGCAGTTCTTGCACCAGTACAGCGCCGGGATGGTACCAATGACGGAGAACATCAAACGGAAGCGGTCGCGGGAAACCATGAACACTGGGTGTGTGCCGAAAAACTTGAGCCAGCAACGTCTAGTTCAACGTGCGGTGGCGCGCCGCCGACTGCGGATGCGGGAGGACGAAACGATGGAGGAAGTGTTGCAGGAGCATGGTCAGCCGCACGAGCCGCGTCCGTGCGCCGATGCGGCCCGGTAGTATAACAATTTGTCCGTTTTGCTTTTGTCTCCCTCCTTCCCCCTTGCAACCGTGCATGCAAGTGTGTATGCCTCTTTTGGGTTGTTGTTGTTGTAGTCTCCCTCTATGCGTGGGGGTGTGCTAAAGTAGGAGGGGAAAGAAGAAGTGTGCAGTAAGGATGCGGATGTGCGTGTGACAGATGGGGATGCGTAGTACGTGGAGGGACTGTTGGCACAGCCGCCCCACACCTGTTCGTGTCCTGTACGTGTTGTTAACAGTAGGCCCTGTGGGCCTCCTTCCGCCCACCCTTCCCCCTTCGTCTCGCTCACGCTGTTGGCTCGCCTGCGCAGTCGAGTTCGCCGGCATGCATCGCCCGCATGCTGCACCCACGCTTCCTGCTTCTCTCTCTCCCCCTTCTCTCTCTCTCTGTGTGTGTCTGAGGGTGCGTGTGTTTGCTCCCCCACGTGCTTGACTTGCGGGCGGTGCCACGCGTTGCGGCGAGAAAGCGCAGAAGCCTCCGCCGCCGTTCCCTTTTCCCTCCCATAAGCTGAAGAAGGCCCCTGCAGCACTATAAAAGAAGAAGAGAGCGAGGTGGGATGACGTCGTCTGGCGGCGCATGGGAGGTGGTGGTGGACAAGGCGGCGCTGGAGGTGTCGAGGTTCCTGGCGGCGGCCACCGACCCCTTTTTGCCCGACTCCCGCACGGCGCGGTGGATGCTGGCGCTGCTCGACGCGAGCTCCCTGCGCGACGTCCTCGAGGAGCGCAACGACGGCGGCCGCTGCGGCATGATTGGCTGCCCTGCCGGCCGCGGGGCGGAGAGCCGGCGGCACGGCGACGGCGGGTGCGAGCGACGACCCGCCGGAGCTGCGTGCGGCGGCGGCGGCGGCGACGAGGGCGACGAGTGGGCGGGGGAGGAGGCGGGCGCATTTAGGCGGTACGAGCGGTACCGTGCGCAGCAGCCGCGGCGGGCGGCGGCGGCGGCGGGGCGCTTCTGCTCTCCCGCATGTGCGGAGGCGTTCGAGGCGCTGGCGCAAAAAATCCCCCCCTCGCTCGTCTACGCCCGCGGCGAGGTGGTGCAGGCCGTGGGGGGACTTTTCCCCAACATGAGCCTTGCCGCCCTTCAGCGGCTTGCGGGGGCGGAGTCGACGTCGGTGGCGGACATTGCCGAGCGACGCGTGCGGCAGGAGGAAGACGAGGGGCCACGGCCGCCGCCGCTGCACCCATCAGACCGCACGGCAGCCGAGGCCGCATCGCTGCGGGAGGCGCTGAGCGGCATTGCGGCTGAGAGAGAGACGTGGCGCCGAGAGATGCGGCAGGTGCAAGCCACAGGGGCTGACGAGGGACGAAGACGGCGGCTGCCGCTGCCACTGATGGTGTACGACTGGTGCATGACGATGTCAACCGCGAGGACCAAAGCCCTCTTCGCCACGCTGTGCCGCAGGGGTGACCTGAGCAGCGGCGTCTGGAGCGACACCGAGCACGGGGCGGGGCGAGACCGCAGTTTGTATGTGAAGTGCGTGGGGTCCATCCGCAGCCGGTGCCTGAGGCGCGCGGAGGCGGCGGCAGGCGTGGAGGAGGCGGAGCCGCCTTCCGTGGACCCACAACTGCAGCAGCAGCGCCTCGCTCTTTTCGCCGCGCAGGTCTTTTCTGCCGAAACCACTGCGGCCCTCTCGCGTCTCCTCTTGTACGATGAGGCGACGCTGCAGCAGGCGTGGGAGCTCTGGCGGTTGAGTGGCCTTCTCGCCACTCTGCAGTTTCCCTTCGCGCTGCCGGGAGCCCTCGTCGCCGGCGGGGCGGCGCCGCATGTTTTGTTTCTCGCGCTTGTGATGCTTGCCGCTGCGGGGCTGTGCGGGGCGGCGGCGTGGGCGGAGTGGATGCGGGAGGACGCCCTCGGCGAGTTGCTGGCGGCGTTGGGGGCCACCGCGGAGGAACTCGCGGCGTGCGTGCAGGTCCTCGTGCTGGAGTGAAATCCACGGCGGAGGGAGCAAGAAGGTACGAACCGGCCGAAGAAAGAAAGAAAGAAGAAGAGAAACAGTCAAAGGAGGGGCTGTCTTTGCGGCTGCCCCTCCCTCCCTGCACGCGTGCGTGCGTGCGTGCGTGGGATTATTATTATTATTTCCGTGACCAACGCCACTGCAATGTCGTGTTGTCTGCGCTGCCGTGTGACGCCTGCCCGCCCGCCTCTCGTTCTCTCCTTTTTTTTTGTTTTTGTCCTTCGCGCCGTGCAGAGTGGGGGGGCGTTACGACAGAAAGCCGTGCTTGGAAGGTCGCAGGAGCGCAGGCTACAAGCAAACGGGCAGCAGAGCGAGAAAAAGAGCGAGAGTTACGGGAGGGCGCCATACGCGTGTGCGGCGAGGCAGGCGGAGACATGTTCCACAACAGCTACCAGTCCGGCTTCCTCTCCATCCTGTACAGCATCGGCTCCCGGCCGCTGCAGATTTGGGACACGAAGGTGCGCAACGGCCACGTCAAGCGCATCACCGACGAGGACATTCAGTCCTCCGTGCTGGAGGTGGTCGGCAGCAACGTGAGCACCTGCTACATCACCTGCCCCGCCGACCCGAAGAAGACGCTGGGGATAAAGCTGCCGTTTCTCGTCATGATCATCAAGAACCTGAAGCGGTACTTCTCGTTTGAGGTGACCATCCTGGACGACAAGGGCATCCGCCGCCGCTTTCGCGCCTCCAACTACCAGAGCACGACGCGGGTGAAGCCGTTCACCTGCACGATGCCGATGCGCCTGGACGAGGGGTGGAACCAGATCCAGTTCAACTTAGCGGACTTCACACGGCGCGCGTACGGGACTAATTACCTGGAGACCCTGCGGGTGCAGCTGCACGCCAACTGCCGTGTCCGCCGGCTGTACTTCAGTGACCGCCTTTACTCGGAGGAGGAGCTGCCACCGGAGTTCAAGCTGTTCCTTCCCATCTCCCAGCAGCAGCCGACGCAACAGCAGCAGCAGCAGCAGCAGCCGACGCAACAGCAGCAGCAGCAGCAGCAGCAGGCACAGCCACAACAACAACAGCAGCAGCAGCAGGCGCAGCCGNAGGCACAGCAGCAGGC
>NW_021704413.1:0-15652 GCF_003719485.1 Trypanosoma conorhini | reverse complement strand
TCCGCCGCCGCTTTCGCGCCTCCAACTACCAGAGCACGACGCGGGTGAAGCCGTTCACCTGCACGATGCCGATGCGCCTGGACGAGGGGTGGAACCAGATCCAGTTCAACTTAGCGGACTTCACACGGCGCGCGTACGGGACTAATTACCTGGAGACCCTGCGGGTGCAGCTGCACGCCAACTGCCGCGTCCGCCGGCTGTACTTCAGTGACCGCCTTTACTCGGAGGAGGAGCTGCCACCGGAGTTCAAGCTGTTCCTTCCCATCTCCCAGCAGCAGCCGACGCAACAGCAGCAGCAGCAGCAGGCACAGCCACAACAACAACAACAACAACAGCAGCAGGCGCAGCCGCAACAGGCACAGCCGCAACAGGCGCAGCCGCAGGAGGCTGGAGCAAGTATGCAGCAGCAGCAGCAGCAGCAACAACAACAACAACAGCAACCGCGGCCTGACGCACAGGCACAGGCACAGGCGCCGCAGCAACAGGCGCCGCCAACGCCACAGCAGCAAGAGGAGTCGGCGGGAATGCAGCAGCAGCAACAGCAGCCCGCTGAGGCGGCGTAGAGACAAGCTTCCCTCCCTGCCACGCGCACATAAACGCCCAAAGAGGGTATTTGTTACGCAGGGGGAGAGGTGTGAGGAGAGCGGTTGCGAGTAGAGAGAGGGAAGGCGTAATATGGCCTTCAGACGCAGACAAATGTCATGTTCAGATGTTCGTTCATTGTTGTTGTTGTTTTGTCCCTCTTCTGCACACATTACTCCCTTTCTATTTTTTTTGTTCTCCCGTGCACAACCTTTGCTGTGCCACCGTCCCCCTCCCCCCATTGCACGCGCGTTGCATCTTCCTTTTGCACGGTGGAAGCAACTTTGTATTGAGGTGAGGGGCAAAGCAAAGCAAAGTCGGGAAAAAGAACAGAACACGGGACTATACAGGTAGATGTATATGTCTCTCTCTGTGTGTGTGCGTATGTGAGCGAGGGGAAGGAGAAGCCATGTAGCAAACAGTTAACCAATAATGCGACAAGACACGCACGCACGCACGCATACATAAGGAGAATAATAGAGAGAACGCACAGAAAAAAAAGCACAAGCCGGGGATAAAATATGCCACAGATGCACACAACTGGAGGTGGGCACTGTGTGTGTGTGTGTGTGTGTGTGTGTGTGCGTGCGTGTCTTGCTCCGCGTTGGTTGCCCATGTATGTATTGATGAGGGTCGCGGGAAACGCCGGCGCCGCCAAGCACGACAACGGCAACGAAATGAAGAAAAGTTGTCGGTCTGGCGGGGGGCGGAATGAGAGTGTGATGTCCAGCCGTACCTTTTTTTATTATTATATTTTTTTCCCCCTTGCACCCTGCGCCTCAGTGCGTGGGCGGCCGTAAGGCGTGGCATTGCCATCGCGTGCGTCTCTGTGTCTGTGAGTTTGTGTGTGTGACTGGCGTACTTCCTCTGCGACGCTCTCTTTTCTTTTTTCTTTTCTTTTTTTTTTTTGGCGCCCCGGGCTCCCCGCGCCCCTCGGCAGCAGCGCATAGGCGGCCGTAGGTCCCGTACACACACGCACCCGTGCGGGGAGAAAATCGGGGGCGGCGCCGTCGTTTGCGCTGCGCCCGGGGCCACACTTCACTGACGCCGTCGGCGGGTTCCGGGAAAAGTGCCGCCGCGGCGCCTCCCTCCCGCACTGCACCCGTGCACTAGACACACACGCACGCGC
The DNA here is from genome assembly GCF_003719485.1 of Trypanosoma conorhini. Classification (NCBI taxonomy): domain Eukaryota; phylum Euglenozoa; class Kinetoplastea; order Trypanosomatida; family Trypanosomatidae; genus Trypanosoma; species Trypanosoma conorhini. Next base: position 13,941 of record NW_021704413.1, on the reverse strand, counting down.
GGAAAAGGCGATAGTGGGGGAGGGCACGCGCGCGCCCCACGCATATATCGATATACAGATTTATATATACACGGGGGAGAGCCGTGTGCCGCGGCGTCCGATGAGGCGAGTCCCGCACCCGTCCGGGGTGGACGTCGTCTTTGACGCCAAGTGGCACCAGTACAAAGTCGGCCACACAGCCCTCCGCTCGGTGTCGAAGGTGCTGGACAAATACTTCCCCTTTGACGAGAAGCGGGTGCTGGCGCTGGTGTCGAAAAAGACAGGGCAGCCCGTGGAGGACGTGAAGGCGCTTTGGAACCGGCAGGCGCTGCTCGGCAAAAACATTCACGAGTACATTGAGACGAAACTCCGCGGGCTGCCACCGCCCACGTGGACGCTGCTGCTGAAACGCCAGCAGCAACAGGCGGCGGCGGCGGCGGCGGCGGCGAAGGAGGAACCGGTGAAAAAGAAGCGTGGCAGGAAGAAAAAGAAGGCGGCCGCCGCCGCAGAAGCTGACGAGAAGGAGCGGGGGGAAGCAGCCTCCCTGTCAACGGCGTCCAGTCAGTCGACGGTGGATGCCCTCCTGCACGGCGAGGAGGCCGCCTACATGAAGGCGGCGGACGGCGTGATCGAGACCATCCTGGGCAACTACGACGTCATCGCCGTCGAGCAGGTGATCGCGAGTCCCTCGTGGGGCATCGGTGGCACCGTCGACTTAATTGCCCGCAACAAACGCACACAGAAGCTTTTCATTGGGGACTGGAAGACAAGCAGCAGCGTGGCGAGCGCGTTTCGCTTTGGCTCCTTTGAAACTCCCTGCACCGGCTGCCTCATGCACCTTCCCAACACCAAATTCTACCGCTATGCTATGCAAGTCATCATCTACGGTGAGATTCTCAAGCATGAGCGGTACCTTAGCGATGGCTTCTTTGGCCGCGCCGTGAAGCCGGTAGATGCCTCGGTGAAGGGCATCACTGTGAGTTCCCGCAGCCTGCACAGCGCGCTGGAGTACGGCATTGTGCAGCTCTCCAAGAATGAGGAGGGCGGGGTCTGCGTGGAGTTCAAAGAAGTCACAGAGGGCACTGTGCTGCCCGTCGACGCGCGCGACTTCACGTTCAGGGAGCTGCTGAAGAATGTCATGCGCGGGTGAGAGCGGCGGCGTGTGTTGGCCGCCAGAAACCAAAAAAAAAAAAAGTGGGTTGTTGGGGAAAGACGAAAAAATATATATATAATTAAATAAAAAATAAAAAATGACTCTCTTTTTTGCTGGCGTGTGGAAAGAGGCGCCGTGTGTCTTTTGCGCGTGTGTGTCCGGAGATGCACGCGGCTTCCTCTCGCTTCTCTTTTTTTTTTGGCGGCGCGGCGGACATATCTCTCTGTCTGTGTGGCTGTGGCTGGGCGCTAGAAAGGGATACCGCCGCACACGTGCACCTATAGTAGGCGCACCAGCTACCGAGCGGAGGAGGACTGGGGGCGCCATGGGGGCGAGGAATTCAAAGCCGGCGAAGGGCAGGGAGACGCAGCCGCTGCCGCGCGGGCGGCCCACCTCACCGGATGCCGGCGGCGCTGGCGGCGTGCCGTCAACATCGGTGGCGGCTGCCAGTGCCTCCATTCCGACGCTGCGGCCTCCCCCGCTGGTCATGGGCGCCGGCAGGCTCAACAAGCGGTCTCAGGACGCCAGTGAACCCACTCGCGACGGGGCGCGGGAGAATGAGTTCCGTGGGATCGGCAGCAAAGGCGCCACGGAGGCTTCGTTTGCGGTGTCGGAGTGGTCGTGCAGCGCGGCCGACAGGGGGCAGCAGCGCCTCTCGCCCAAAATGTCGATTCACCCCTTGTCGCCAATTCCAACGTACAACAGTGACCTCTCGGCGGCGACGCCGTCCACCCCAATGTTGCGTTCGTACCGCATGCACTCTTTTTCCTTGCAGGAGAGCACCCAACTGAGCCCCTCCTCCCCTAGCCCGTCATCGCCGCCCATTCACACCCGTTTCTTGGAAATTAACGGACACCCAACCGGGTTAGAGAACTACGGCAACACTTGCTACTGCAACGCCGTTCTACAGCTGCTCTATCACTGCTCCCCGCTGCGGCTGCGGCTGCTGGAGCTGAATCAGATGTACGAAAAGGGGCAGGGGCACACTGGTTTTGAGGGAGGCACTCTACTTGCACTTGTGGCGGATCTCTTCGCGAAGCTGCACAAGGCCAATAATCACAAGAAGCAAAAGAGGGAAGTCGTTGCGCCCCGGGCGCTGTTGTCCTGCATACGAAGGCAAAATGCGACGTTTAACAACACCCTCCAGCACGATGCCCATGAGTTTGCCATTTTTTTGTTGTCTAGCATGATCGAAACGGAGACACGCATGATGGAGGATGAGAAGAATCGTGCCCTCTTTTTTGGTACCAAAAGCAGCAAGCGACGCAAGTGGTCGAGTGTGCTGCGTCGGGGCCGCAAGCCGGGTAGCCCCACAGGATCGCTGGGCCTGCTGGAACTGCGAGAAGAGGATGTGGAGCTCCCGCCCGCCCTCCGCGAAGGAAGTCGTTTGCCGCTGCCAGGAACCTCGGCAAGAAGCGGGGATGCGTTTGACGTGGGTAGTGTGCCGGGTTCCACGGGGGCGACGGCAACGGGCGCCGACGCCGGTCGCGGCACGGCGTCACCCCTGCAGGTGATCTTTGGCGGCCAGTTCGCCTCACTGACAGCGTGCTTGGAGTGTGAGCGGGTGACGACGGTGCGGGAGGCCTTCGTCGACATCGGCCTCGACGTTGAGCAGGGCTCCTCGCTGCTGCACTGCATGGCGAACTTTGCCTCGGCGGAGCTGTTCCATGGGACAAACAAGCTCTACTGTGACCATTGCCGGAAGCGGGTGGTCGCGCAGAAGCTGCTTCGCGTGCATCGTCTGCCGGAGTACGCCCTGCTGTTGCACCTCAAGCGGTTTGAGTACAACGAGAAGCAGGGGTGTATGACGAAGCGTAGCGATCACGTCGCCATCCCGCAGGAGATGGAAGTGGTGGAGTACGAGCCGTGGGGGACCGACGACAACGACAGCACGCACGCCAACTCTGCGGGAGAGTCTCGCCCCGTGCGGTCCCCGTGCTCCCCTTCCGGGGCCGTGGACGCACCTGCAGACGCGGCATGTGACGCCACCGGGGGCGTCCCGCGCCCGTCCCCGCAGCTGATGAAGAAGTTGGAGGGGGTGGCGCACCGCAAGGGACGCTTCGCACTGAGCGGCTTCGTCACGCACGTGGGGGACGGCCCCACGCTTGGCCACTACTTCACCTGCGTGCGGAGCGGGGGGCGCTGGTTCCTCTTCAACGACACCGTAGTGTCGGAGCTGACGGAGTATGAGGTGCAGCAGTTCTGGGGGGTGCCCATCCCCGTCAGCGGGGTGGTTACGGCGACGGCGTACATCCTCCTCTACGAGCGGGTCGCGTGAGGGGCTCCGCAGTGTGGCAAAATCAAACATTTGGGCAGCGTAAAAGTGAATGCAAAAAGGTGGGGCGTGGGCGTGGGTGGGTCTGCTTCTACACCCACACCCACGCGTTGGCGTTTTCACGTAGCGAAGGAAAGACGCAAGAGGAGTGTTCTTGCGCGAGTGTGTAGAGGCTGTGGGGAAAGGGAGCTGTGTTGTCCTTTCTGGAGCGGCAGGCAGCAGTTGGGTGAGTGTTCTTGGCACCACCGATGGTGGTGAAGGGCGGGGGTCCGACGCAATTTGTAAGTGGAACCGGACCTCATCATTTCCTTTTTGTTTTTATCCCTCTGTGTAGGTGTTTTGGTTACGTTTCCCATCTTTGCGCTCGTCTGCAACCTTTGCTGGAATCCCACACGAGGCCTCTCATCTCTCCCTCTCTACTTACGTCTGCCCATGTGTCTCTCCCAGTGCGTGGGCGCGGGCGCAATTCAAGCGTGCGTGCCATACATGCGGCTGTGGCTGTTCTACGCGTGTTCCCTGCTGCTGCTGCTGTGTCCCGTGTGCTTCGTCAATGAACAATGCCTGCTAGCCTAGGCGTTATTGCCTTTTCACAGCCAACGATGATGCGCAGGACAGTTTTGGGCTTGGCGCCCTTGGCACTCCAGACAATTGCGCTCCACGGCGGGCAGCAGCGGTCGGTCGACGCGGCGAGGCGTAGAGGCCTCCGTGCTGCGTGGCGGACCGCGGACGACGCCGACGCCGGCGCCGATGGCTCGGCCCGCAGCAAGTCCTTCTGGTGCTCAGAGGCCAAGGAGGTGCCGCTGCAGAACGTCAAGCGCAGCTACGCCAACGACCGCTTCCTCGACAAAAAGGCACGCACAGCGGCGCGGCAGCGCCTGCGCGACGAGGGTGTGACGTCAAACCTCTTCCCCGTGCACGTGAGCCCCGACACCTCCCTCTACACCTACGAGATTGAGGCCACCCGCCGTCTGCTTCCGCCGCGGCCGCCTGACGGTGCGCAGGAAAAGAGCGATGGGAAGGCCAAAGGGCGTCGCAAAAAGGAGGCCAGCACGCCAGCGACACCCGCCGCTGCAGACCCAATCATTAAGCGAGTTGACGCGACACGGGCCTGGAGTGTGGTGCGGCGTTTCCTGCAACGTTGCGTTCCGGCCGCCCCGCCGCTGGTGTGCGTTCGACACAATGTGTACGCGCTCTCGCCCCTCCCCACCGATGCGCTGCAGCTTCCGGCCGAATATCTTGACATGGGCTGGGTGGCGTGCAAGCTGCGATTCCGGGGGAAGGTCTCCATGGCGCAGCTTTCGCCCGCCGACCTGCAGGAGGTGACAAACAAAATCGTTCTTTGGACGCTGGGAAGGCAGGAGAAGCAGCAGAAGATGTTCAACGTGGCGAGGGAGGCTAACGGGAAACTGGTGTGTACGCACGACAGCTTTATTGTGGGTGGGATGCGCATTTTTAAGGGGACCCTTGTCCGAGCCGTCTTTCTCGACGCAGCGGGCGCCGTTGCAGCCTCGGCACCCACCCTGCCCCCACCCCCGACGGCGCTGCTGACGACGTTGCCGGCCGGACATCACCCCACGACGCCGCTGCGGTTCCTTGTGAAGGAGTTTGTGCGTGAGTTTGAGTATAAGAACACGCCCGTGCAGAGCTACCGCGTGGAGGACGCCTCGGGTGTGATCGCGGCCTCCTTGTGGAAGGGCACCGCCGCGGCGCGGCTCTCCCCCGGGGCCGTGTACGAGGCCACCGACTACCGCCTCCGCGTGTTTGAGAACCGCGGCAACATGCGGCTTTTGGAACTGACGGCGGGGGAGACGGTACTGAGGCCCGTGGAGGAGGCGGAGGAGCCGCCGCCCAAAAGCGCCGCGGAGGAGAAAAGTGCGCCGGGTAGAGGCGGGGCGACACGACGGCGGCGAACACCGAAAGCCGACGCGGCTGCGACCGCAGAGGAAAGCAGGCGCGACGCGGCAGGCGGCAAGCTCCTGCCGGATGTCACGAAGGAGGGCGCACTGCAAGAGATGCCGGGGGCGTTTGCGCTGAAGATCGACACAAAGGGCACCGTCGCCGCGGAGCTCTCGCTCTGGGAGGAGGTGAAGCAGCACTTTGGCAGCGGCCCTTACGACAGTGCCACGGAAGAGCGCATCGCACGTTCTTTGCAGGGAACGCCGGTGGTTGTGTCGGCCACGCTGCGCCACTCCGTGATCCGCCTCGTTCGCTTTAACGTCGTCGCCAGCGCCGTGAGCCTCGATCCTCTGCTGCAGCGGCTCCTGCCGGGCCTGGAGCCCGGGCAGCCCTACGCCGTGCTCGGCGACCACGGCGTTGTTCCTCTGCAGGCACTTCACTGCTGCTACGACCCCCGCATGAGGTCGTGGCAGGACATCACCGTCTCCACCTGCTCCTTCCTGCCCACACGGCGGCTGGACCTTCTGAAGGTGTTCCACACGGCGCTGGCGAGCGAAATGCGGCGCTGGGGACTCGCCTTGGCGGCAGAGCCATTCTCCTCCAAGGCGCTCTCACTGCTGCCCACCCCGCAGAAAACCACCGCCTACGGCCTGGGACGGAGTGGAATTGCGAGGCAGAAGCAGATCCGTTCTGCCGCGCTGCGTCACCCGCCGCCGGCGCCGTTCCCCACAACCCTCGCGGTGGTTGCTGTTGCGCCGCCGCACGCCGAAGAGGAGGAACGCGCCCGCATCACGCAGACCGCACAGGCTATGGCGCGGTACCACCGCAGCTCCGCCACCATCACCGTGCCGGACGAGAAGGAGGCGGTGCGATTTTTACTGCAGCAACTCACCCACGCCTCGGACGGGGCGATAAAAGACCCGAACACGGCCGCCGTGATCATCTCCGCGGAGCGCGAGACGCGTACCTCGCGCTGGGTCCTCGCCGAGTGCCTCACGCGTGGCATTCTTGCGGTGTTTGTGCCGCCCGCCACCGCCCCGAAGCGGCAAAGTCTCCTCTGCGAGAACGTGGGGATGCAGCTCCGGACGAAGTTTGAGACGGACCCCGCCCACGGGGTGGATGTCGCACGGGAGGTCCCCGCGGTGGCGCGGCGCCGCGTGCTCGTCGTGGGCGTGGACGCCTGCCACACAACGACCTTCAGCACTGGCGCCGTCGTGGGCGTCCTGTGCGCCCCCGAGCGCAACCACCTGCTGCCGTTCTTTTGGAAGCACGAGATGCGTGGGGAGGAGGCGGACCGGGTCTCAGAGCACTTTGGCCTCCTGCTGCGGCGGGCGTGCGAGTTGTACGACGGCGTGGATGAGGTGGTGGTGTTTCAGGATGGGGACGTGTACAGCGAGGCGCAACAGATGCAGGCACTCCTGCCGCCCGGCTGCGGGTTTACGTTCATGTGCCTGCACAAGCGCACCAATGTGCGCTTTGTCCACAAACTGCAGGAGGGAAACAGCTCCCCCCAGACGACGGCCGTCAACGTGGGGCGGGGAGCCGTGGTGCAGGGCCTCACGCCCATTTCGCTGCTGGATGACGCCGTGGCGCCCTCCTTCTACCTGCAGAACCACGACTGCAACATGTCCACGGCCCGCACCGTGCAGTACACTGTTCACAGCACCAGCCCCACGCTGGATGTGTCGGACGTGCAACAACTCTCACACGTGCTCTCGCACGTGCTGTCGCCGCAGGCAACGAAGCTGCCGATGCCCACCCGATGCGCCCACCGCTTGTCAAGCGTGGCGGAGCGGCTGCTGGACGCAGCCCCACCACTCACATACGACATGATCCCAGCACCGCTGAATGAACGCCTTTGGTTCTTTTGACAGGCTCCCTCCGCTGTGTTTGTTCGTTGGCTCCTTTGCGCACGTGTGCGCGGGCGTTTTCGTCCCTTCTTTTTTTTATTCCCCTGTTGTTTTTACTTTGGTTTATTTTTTTGTTTGTTTTGTTTTGTTTTTTCCTTCCCTCTCTCTCTCCCCCTGTTTTTCATTGGCGCCTGGTGGTGTGGCCGGCGCCGTCATTTCCCGCCCACCCGCCCCGTTGGGCTCCTCACAGCGCCCGCCTGCGCCCCCTCGTCCCTGCTGACGGGGGGAGGGGCGGGGGGAGCCGCTGCTGCCGGGCGCCTTGCGACTTTTGTTTTTATGGGGATCGTTACTTTTTCTGTTTGTTTCTTTGGTTGTTTGGTTTTTTTTTCTGTTTTTGTTCCGCTGGCTGATAAGAGCGTAAGGCCGGGGCGGAGGGGCAACTCTTTTGTTTTATTACGTTATTGTTGTTGTTGTTCTTTTATGCTTGTTGTCCCCCCTCCCGCACGCCCACTCCGCCGGCTTTGCTCCTTTGCTGCCGCGCGCAATCAGGCGTCCCCGCCTGCGGCGGTGGCCGGTGCCGCTCGCCGCTGCGCGGCCTCGTGCGTCTCTCTCTCTCTCTCGCTCTCTGTTGCCGCCACCAACGCCGCCGCCTCTTCTTCTTCGCCGCGTGGTCTCCCCGCTGCACAGTCTTTCCTGCAAGCGGCTCCCGCAGGCGCCCGGTCGCTTTGGTCGGCGAGGCCCCGTTGCGCCCGGTGGCTGACCGCGACAACACACACACGCGCACACGCACCTCTGCGTGCGTGGCTGCAGCGCTCGTGGTGAGTTTTTGTTTGCTTTTGGGGTCTGGCTGCTCCGCTGGCAATGTTTTTTGGCGCAACGCGGCGGTTGTGCCTTGCGGGCACCGCAGTGTGGCGGGCGCGGCAGAAGCAGCAGTCGCCGCCGCCGCCGCCGCCGCCGCCGCCGACGTCAACTGCGCCGGCGCGGCGTGTACAAATTGCCGTCGTCGGCAGCGGCCCAAGCGGGTGTTACGTGGCGCACCTCCTCACGAAGCGGCGCGACGACGTTCACGTGGACGTGTTTGAGCGGTTGCCGGTCCCCTTCGGCCTGTGCCGCTACGGCGTGGCCCCCGACCACCCGGAGGTGAAGAACGTCGAGCGCCAGTTCCTCGACATGTTCAGGGGCGGCAGGGTGACGTGGATCGGCAACGTCGCGGTCGGCAAGGACATCCCCGTCGAGACGCTGCTGCAGCACTACACGGCGGTGGTGGTCGCGACGGGCGCGGACGCCAACCGCCGTCTGCGCATCCCCGGCGAGGAGCTCGGCGGCGTCGTCGGCGCCGGGGACTTTGTGCGGTACTACAACACCTACCCCTTTCCGCACGGCTCGCCGCGGTTTTGCCCCTTTGACCTTGCGACCGCGCGGGAGGCGGTGATCGTCGGCAACGGCAACGTGGCGCTGGACTGCGCCCGCGTCCTGGCGGCGTCCTACAAGTACTTCTGCGAGACGGACATGAACTGCGTGGCGATCAGGGAGCTCATGCGGAACCGCATTCGCCGCATCAGCGTTGTGGCCCGCCGCGGCCACGCCCAGAGCGCCTTCACCATCGCCGAGTTTCGGGAGCTGACGCGCTTCCACGCCGACACGGTGCGGGTGGTGGTCGACCCGTTTGATCTGCAGGCGGCGCTGCGTGTGCCGTCGGAAAACCCCCGCGCGCGGAGGCGCCTTCTCGAACTCGTCTCCCGCTTCGCCGCCGACACCGCCGCAGCCGCGGGTGTTGGCGGTCACGGTGATGGGCCGAGTGCACCACCGGCTCCGCCGCCGCCGCCGCGACACGCGCGCGGCCCGTGCGTCGTGCATCTGCGCTACCACCTAAAGCCTCTGCGCTTTTTGCCGCACCCCGACCGCCGCAACTGCGTCGGTGCCGTCGTGTTCGAGCGGACGGACGCTGACGCTGACGCCGACGCCGGGCAGGGCGAGAGGGGGGCGACGACCGTGACGCTCCCGTGCGATGTCGCCATCACGTCGGTGGGGTACCGCTCCGACGAGGTTGCCGGCGTGGCGTTTGATCACGCGCGTGGCGTCATTCCGCACCAGCGCGGCCGGGTGACGGGGCAGCCGCGGGTGTACTGTGCGGGGTGGGTCAAGCGGGGGCCGAAGGGCGTCATAGTGCAGGCCCTCATGGACGCGCAGGAGACCGTGACGTCGATCTGCGAGGACCTGGACAACAAACTCTTGCCCACTGGCGACCCCGCCGACGAGGCGGGGGGCGGGGAATTATGCGGCAAGTACGGCCTGATTGACTACTTTGTGGAGAAGGGGCTCGAGCCCGTTTCCGTCGCCGGACTGCAGCGCATCTTCCACGTTGAGGAGGAGCGCGGGATCGACCTCGGCAAGCGGCTGGAGAAGATCGACAGTGTGCGCGGGATGCTGGACGTGGCGCTTGGCGGTGCCGTGGGCAAAAAGGCCAACAACGCCATACGCGGCATCGCGAATGAGCGCCCCGACGCCCTGTTGTACTTGAACGAACTGCTCGACGACACGACTGACCTGGCACCGCTCGCACGGCAGCTGGCGAAGGAGGTGCCCCCGATCATGGCGGCGCAGCACCCACCGGGAAGTCTGCACCCGTCGCAGCTATAGGCGTCGTTTGCCTCCCCCCTCCCCCTCACGGGACGTTTGCGCCTCAACTCACCGCACCTCCTCCCACGCTTTCCTTTCGGTGTGTCCGGCACGCGCCGCACACGCCTGTGTGGATGAACTAGTCTGCTCCCTCCAATTGTTTGCGATTTTTGTCCCCGCGTCCTCCGTGCCCTCTTTTGTGTTGTTGTTTTTTTTCTCCCTTTTGTGTGTGTGTGTGTGTGTGTAAGTGAGCACTTGCTTGTTGTTTTAGGAGCGACTTTTAGTGTTTCTCTTCTCGTCGGAGAGATAACTCCCTATAGAGGCCTTTGTGTGTTTGCTCGTTTCCGGAACACACGCGCCCACCCTCGCGGAGCCCCGCTCTGTCGGCAAGACACCGTTTAAAGACGAAGGAAAGGGGGAGCGCGCGGCGGCGATATGTTGAGCCGCGAGACCGTTGCCGGGGTTGCCTGCAGCTTCCTCGTGAGCTACTACCGCGAGCTTGTGAAGGAGAAGGAGATCGTCGGCCTCGTCGAGCTCTACGGGGAGTCCTCGCTGATCACCTACGCCGGCTACAATGAGGAGACCACCGTGGTGGCGCAGGGCCGGCACGAGATTGCGCAGCACCTCGGCAAAATGGACGACGCGCTGGGCCGCCGCAAGGTGGAGGTGCGCTTCGCCGACTACGCCCCGCTGCCGGGCGGCTGCATCCACATCGTCTGCCAGGGCATCATGTACCTCCGCGGCCAGCGGCGGGCCTTCTTCCAGGCGTTTGTGCTGGCCCCGACCCAGTACCGCACCAACACGTACCACATCGCCATGGACTACTTCCGCTTTATGATGGTGGAGGTGGAGCACATACCGGAGGACAGCATCGTCATGACCCCGGCGCAGGTCGCACAGCACCTGCTGGAGGAGCACGAGCGCCGCAAACGCGCGGAGGAGACCCGTGAGCAGCTGCGGCGCCAGCAGGCGGCGGCCGAGCAGCTGCGGCTCAAGCAGGCGGAGGAGGCGGCGCGACAGAAGGAGCTCCAGCAGGCACGCGCCGAAAGGGAGCCCCGTCGTGAGCGCGCGAACATCAACGTCAGCAACTATGCCGCCGCCGCCGCCGCCGGGGGCAGCGAGTACGTCAGCGGCGGCAACAACCGCAGGGATCGCCCGGAGCGGAGTGATGAGCGGCGGGGAGAGCGCTCGGACGCGCGGCGCCTCAACCGCAATGAAGGGGGCGGCAGCAAAAACAACCGGCCCGAGCGTGCGGAGCGCAGCAGCGGCAGGAACGACGAACGCGGCAAGCAAAACGGCGACCGCCGCTGGGAACGCCACGACGGCGGGCGTGGGGAGAGGCGTGAAAACGTGAGGCCCCGCGAAGAAAAGGGCGCGGCGGAGGAGGCCGCTGCGCCACGATCCGCACCCACCTCGCGCTTGCGCGAGCAGCCCAACGCGGCGGCCGCCAAACCCGAAAGCGGTGAAAAGCCGAACCTCAGCATGCCCGTTCCCCGCTCGAGGGCTGCGCTGGAGCGGCGCGGCGACAGCAAGGCGGAGGGCGCGGACGGTGGCTCCCACAACAACGGCAGCAGGAGAGAAACCGCCGCGCCCCGGCGAGGACCCGCTGCTGCGGAGGCAAAGAGAACAAAACCAGCGGACGCAGCGGAAGCGGCGGCGGCAGTCGAGGCGAAGGAGCCGGCGCGGGCGCGCCTCCACCCCGGCAGGACGGGCAGCACGGAGTATGCTCGCCTTGTGCGGGTGCCGAAGTCGCTCAAGTTGACCGACATTAAAGAGGCGGTGGCGGCGGTCCTCGGCGCGGAGCCCCTTGACGCCTACTGGCACGGCCGCACCAGCGCCGACTGCGTGCTGCAGCTGCGGTCTTCGGCGGCGGTGGAGCAGTTGGTGCGGGACTCCATGACGGTGCTGGAGACGACGATGACGGTCGCGAAGTTCTACCCGTAGAAAAGAAGCAGAGGAAACACCGAAAAAAAAAAAGGAAAAAGAAAAGAAAAATGAAAAAGAAAAGCTAACTGCGGGGCGTCACCATCGCCGATCCCTCTTATTGGCTAAAGGCGCTGTTGCCGCCTCCACTCCGGCTGATCCCTCGCCGCGGCGGCGCCGGCGTCCCCTTCACATGTTTTTATTCGGATGTCTGCGGTTTTTCTTCGCGGGCGTGGGGGCGGAAGCGGCTTCTCCTCGGAGTGTTGGCGCCGCCGGTTTGGAGGGGGAGCGGACGGCTCGGGAGGACGCGCGGCCGACCAAAACGCATGCGGCAGGAAAACTGCAACGAAGAAGTACCGAAGCTTTAAAAAGAAAAAAAGTTTTTATTATTATTATTATTATTTTATGCTTAACAACAAAAGTAACAAATAAAAAAAAGGAAGGGAAAGAAATAGCAGCGGTGAATGGGCTTCGTGCGTCTGCGTGTGACTTCGAGAGAGTGGCTGTTTGGGAGGAAGAGGCGCTGGCTTGTGAATGTGTTCGAGCCGTACATATGTGTGTATGTGTATGTATGTATCTTGGGTATACAACAACGTGGTTTCCCTCCTCTCTCTCTTTCTCTCTCTTTCTCTCGCTCTTTCGCTGTGTGTGTGTGTGTGTGTGTGCAGAGTTGCTCATTTGACAGGAAACCGCCGCGGCCGCGCTCCACGGATCGTCCAGGGCCTCCCAGCGAGCACACGGCGACGAAGTAGGCCCCACGACTACCCCGGGCCCCCACCACATTGACGGGCGGGCGAGGACACACGCAACAAAATCGAAACAAAACAATAATAAAAAAGAGAAGCGGGGCAAACCCCCCAGAGCAGGAAAGTGGGGAAGCCAATAAGGCGCACGCCGGTGTACACGTAAATAGGTACATAAATTATTACAAAAGGAAAAAACGGGGGACACGAAAAAAAAAAAACATTAAAGGAAAGGGAAGGAATCGTCTGTGAGTGTGTGAAGTAACAAACAAACAAACGGGGAGCAAACATGAACAGTGAATCTGGCAACAGTTCTCCTGTGGCTACTGGCGACCACCGTATTCGCAAGGCAAATGCAGAGAAGCTGGCCGCCGGCTACACCAAGAAGAAGCGCCTTATGGAGTGCTGCTACCTTTACATTTCTACCTACCTGTGGTTCACGCAGTTTGTGATTGTGGCCAGGTACTTTGTCCATGGCGGCCAGGCAGATTTGCTACAGCTCGCGTGGAGTCCGCTGATGATACTGTGTGCGATGACGCTGGCCGACTTCATTAGCGGCCTCGCCCACTGGGGGCTTGACACGTGGGGGACGCCAGACACGCTGATCTTCGGCAACTTCATTCGCTCCTTCCGCGAGCACCACGTGGACCAGGTTGCGATGACCAAGCACGACTTTATCGAGACAAACGCCGACACGACGCTCCCGCTCATTCCGCTGCTGCTGCTGCAGCGCTACTGCCTCTCCCGCCCCAATACGCACGGCAAGTATGAGTACAACATCCACAACGGCAACGTCGGCGGCCACGTCTTTCTGCTGACGCTCACCATCTTCGTTGCCCTCACCAACGAGGTGCACAAGTGGTCGCACATGGCGAAGCCCCCCGCCGTGGTGCGGTTTCTGATGTCGTGCCACGTCATTTTGACTCCGCGCGGGCACCGCAAGCACCACACCGGCAACTACGACCAGAGCTACTGCATCACCACCGGGTGGATGAACGGGATCCTTGACTACATCAACTTCTGGCGCTGGGCGGAGACCGTCGTCACGGCCCTCACCGGGGAGATACCGCGTGCCAACGACCAGCAACTGCTAGGAAAGTAGAAGTGGGGAAGGCGAGACGTCAAAAAAAGGCCTACAAGAAGGACCGAGGAGGAAGTGACAACAGTCCCGGCTGAGCCCGCACCGCGTCGTGCGGCGGCGGCGGCGGCGCTAGTGGAGTTTTTCTTTTTGGAGTCTGGGGGGAGGGGAGTGCGACTCCGGGTAGGAAGGCGACAACATTGCAAGGCACAAGACAAAGGAGGTAACAAAACGTACAGGGTTAGAAGGCTGAGGGCGGCGCTGGGTAAAAGTAGACGAAAATATATATATATATATATTAAAAAGGTAAATAAAGAAACATGTAAGACATGCATTATGCGCCGCCGCCGCCGCCGCCGCTGCTGCTGCTGCTGCTGCTGCTGCTGCTGCTGCTGCTGCTGCTATTGTTGTTGTCGTCTAATTAT
>NW_021704411.1:20474-21174 GCF_003719485.1 Trypanosoma conorhini | reverse complement strand
CGAAGCAGCGCAGTGGCACCACCGCCGCCGCCGCCCCAAACGCAACCGCCCGCTCCCCAGCCGCGCCGCGGTGCTCGTGGAAGGGAGGCGCCACAAGAGAGGGCAAAGGGAAAACATGAAGCCGTTGCACTCACCACACACAGCAATTGCGTCTTCGTGCGGCATCGCCACGTGGTGCTGGTGCACCTCGTTGTCCCAAAAGGTCCTGTGCCTCTCATCCCCCGCACTGGCCCTGTCGCCCGCGTTCCCGAAGTCCTGACACGCGTGTACCGTCACGCTATCCGCACGCTGCACGTAAATAATCTCCCACGACAAACCCCGGGCAAACGCCTCCCAGCCGTTAAAAAACTCCGCCAGCTGATCGTTGAAATGCCTCACAGTGCTGCTTACAACGTGGCTCGCCTTCGCCGTGGTTGTCTGCAGCCCAACCGTCGTCCTCCGCGGCGCCTCAACGAAGAAAAAGGCGCCCACGGGCGGAAAGTTTTCGACCCCGGCACGTACAGCACCCGGTAGTTTGCGTCCACCTTCCCGGGATGGAGCACATTCGGTCGCAGTGCGACCGCGTCGGTGGGGCACAGCCGCGGGTTCGTTTGCAGCAGGCAGGGGCGTGGCTCGCGTTCCGTCGGGGGCTGCAGCTCGCGCAGCTTGCGCCGCGCCCTGCTCACAAAGCCCGGGCACATGAACACGCCTACTGCGTGCA
>NW_021704411.1:16225-20400 GCF_003719485.1 Trypanosoma conorhini | reverse complement strand
GCTGCTTACAACGTGGCTCGCCTTCGCCGTGGTTGTCTGCAGCCCAACCGTCGTCCTCCGCGGCGCCTCAACGAAGAAAAAGGCGCCTACGGGCGGAAAGTTTTCGACCCCGGCACGTACAGCACCCGGTAGTTTGCGTCCACCTTCCCGGGATGGAGCACATTCGGTCGCAGTGCGACCGCGTCGGTGGGGCACAGCCGCGGGTTCGTTTGCAGCAGGCAGGGGCGTGGCTCGCGTTCCGTCGGGGGCTGCAGCTCGCGCAGCTTGCGCCGCGCCCTGCTCACAAAGCCCGGGCACATGAACGCGCCTACTGCGTGCACCCGCACGGCGGACGGCAGCAGCACATGATGGGGCATCGGCACCGTCATGAAGCCGGCGCGCGTCCGCATCGCCCTCGTCACGCGCACCAACACTTCGGCCCTGACCGCGGCAGAAGCCGGGGCGTTCTGGAAGCACTCCGTCCCCCGCCCCGTCACCACCCGGACCCATCGTCGAGGAGTCTTCTGCCGGAACGCGGCAGCACCACAAATCCGTTTTGTCCAGCCCGACGTGGCAATTGACGGCCCATGCCGTGAGCCGCCCCATCGCCCCCTCCAGGCGACTCGCAAGCTTATGCCAGCGTCCGTCCAAAACGTTGCGCCGATTTGGGCCCACAAGAGCCATGCCCTTTTGGACGCCCTCCCAGTACTTCGCTTTCTCCTCCGCAGGGCATTCGCGCACCTCCCAAGCACCCATCGCCGTCACATCGCTCTCGTCAGGGCAGTCCATGACGATGCGGCGGGCGCCCATTTCATCCTCCCACTCCCTGTAGCGAGTTTCTTCTGGGGGCAGCGCGACGAGCACGCCCCAGCCGGCGGGAGGGAGTTTGACGGACAACGCCTGCCTCTCTCCCCATATCACGTCGCAGATGATATACCCCCTCGTGCGCGTCGCGACCTCCAGAAAACTCTCCGTCGCCGAGCTCAAAAAAGGGAAAGCGCGACATCGTTTTTCTGGCCTTGTCAAACAGAAAAGCACTGCCTCCAACGAAATACGCGACCGTAGGGAGTTGCTCGGCGTCGTAGTGCTGCAGCTGGTAGAGGAGGTAGGCGCCGCCCGCCATCGACTTCCCGATCCCGGACGTCCCGGTCAAGGCACGCCGCACAGGCGCGGAGTTTGCTCCGCCGTGCGTGCCAAACGACCCGTCTAGGTCGCCCTAGGCAATCTGCCGCACCCGCTCCACCTCAGAGTAAACGCAGCAGTCGGGGAAAGACCGTAGCTGGAGCGGCCATCCCCGCCCCGAGATAAGCACCAGGAACCCGGGGCGCGGTGGAGAGAACTGCGCCGCAGCGTCCTCCATTAGAACAGTTGCCCCCTCCACCTTCCATTCCCACGGCTCCGGCGGCCTGCCTTCCTTCGGCTCCATCCTCGCCCCCCCGCTGCCGTCGGGAACCTCCAAGACGTGGCCCTACCTCGCACCGAACATGGACTCATAGAAGCCATCCATCTTCTCCAACGCGGCGCTCGCCACAGACGCCCCCGCCGCGGCGAAGGCCGCACGCAGCCCACTCCCCAGAAGAGGGGCGGCGGCCGCGGATTTTTGTAGAAAGTCTTATTATTACTGTTGTAAGCTTTTTTTTTAAATCCTTTTGGGTGGCCGGGTTTTGTGTTGGCGAGTTCGGCGCATCCTGGTTTCGGCGTGCTGGACGAACCTCGATGCCCACATTCTCATTGCACGTGGTGCGGCCGGTTGTGGGACTCACTTTGACAGCATTTTTCTTTTTTTATTTCTTCTGGGAAGATGCGCCCATTTTCACGTAGCGGCCTTTTTCACTCTTTTCTGGCGCGGTTTTTTCTCGTCGGCAGTCGCGGAAATGTGCCCGAGGCAGGTTCCTTACCTGCGTTTGAAAGTCGTCGTAGGAGGCGTATAAGACTCAGTAGTGAAAATGCAAAAAAAGACCAGGAGACGAGCAGCACACTGAGGATGCCGGTGATGGACGAGAACGAGGCGAAGTCCATCTGTTTCGAGAGTTATGGGTTTCTTCACAAGCCTTTCAGCTTTACCCATTGGTCAGCGTTTTTACAAGAACTTCGTCAGATCGAGTTTCGTTGGACGTTGGCCCCGATTGCTGGTGGGGTTATCGTGTTTACTGCCTTGGAACACGGGGGAGAGGGTGAGAAAGTGCTATGCCAGCTCAGGGGGTCCACGGGATCTGCACCAATTGCTGAGTTTTTTGAGTGCTGTGGAACTCTTACGCAGGGAAGCTGTGACAAGCGATCCGTAAGATTTATTGATCTTGACGGTAGTGAGCATGTGCTTAGAGTTGTGTCGAAGCGACAGCTTGCTGCCACGAATGCTGCCACTCCTATATCTGATGAGCCAATTCTCCCTGTATTATCTCAGTACAATTGTCGAGGGACCTCAGTAGACGTTTCAGTAATAGACTCTAGGACAGGTGTCGTGACTCCTCTCTTTCACGACCTCTCATTGCAAACCTTTAACTACGCCTTTCTGACCTCGATACCCATATTTCTTAAACGCGGCGATGTTGGGATACGGAACGCTGACTTTGTCTCGAAGGAGCAGATGCGACATTTTCGTTTTGCGTGGTGTTTTCTGAGGCGGGAATCAATGATGACGGCAGTTGAAATGAGCGAGTTGGATCTTTTGTTGCCACCTTGATATATACATGAGCTTTTGCGTTTTTTCTACTAAAGAACGTTGGTGGGAATTTAGGCCCTTGAAATCGGCTCTTTATAAAAAAAAGGAAAAAACCCTGAAACAGAAGTAGACACATCCCATCACGCCTTTTTTTGCGTTGCTTTTCATCCTTGTTTTTATTTAGCTAAACAACTATAGGCTGTTTTTGTACAAATGCGTGCCCTTCGTCTGAGAGGTGTTTCATTCTTCTCACAGGGAGTCCTCGTCCCTTTAACAACTCCTCGTGCATGGTGTGCGGATCAGACAACCAAGGACAAGGTGGAGAATGACACTAAAAAAACAAAGGAGGAACCCTTATTAACCCAGGAGGCATTTGCAAAACTGGAAAAGGAACTTGAGAATGCAAGGGTAACTATCGCCGAATTAAAAAAGGATGTCCTTTATCGTGCTGCAGAGGCTGAAAATGCCCGTCGCATTGGGCGTGAGGATGTTCAGAAAGCGAAGAGTTATGGAATAACATCATTTGGGAAAGACATGCTGGAAGTTGTTGATACTCTTGAAAAAGGCCTTGAGGCGATGTCGAAAGTCTCGGCCGAGGAGTTTGAAAATAACAAAAATATGAGCTCTATTCATACTGGTGTTAAACTGTCTACCAAGTTGTTGCTGAACAATTTGTCAAAACACGGAATTGAAAAGATGAGCGTAAATGTTGGTGACACTTTTGATCCCAACTTGCATGACGCGCTGATGAAAACATCCCCTACTCCTGAAATCCCCAGCGGTCATATTTCTATTGTGTTGAAAGGCGGATACAAGATTCAGGAGCGTGTGCTACGGGCACCTCAAGTTGGTGTCGCCGGCGACGATTGATGATGAGGGTGAAAAAGAAGTGAGGGGATGAGATCTCGCATATGCTTTTCTTTTCTTACTTTTTGGTTTTTAACAAATTAAAAATAATAGGATAAAAATAAAACTGGGCTATTCCTATCAGGAAGAAAAAAAACGAAACAAAAGAATAAGTAAATAAAATAGTGAGCGAGGAAAACAAAAGTAAGGTTATTAGTTCCCTTTTTCATCACATAAAAATTGAACTATTCAACTCAATTTGCGTTTTACGGCTTTCACTTGTCTTTTTCCACTGTAATGAGTTCACTATCTTCTGTGGTTTTCTTCCTTGCTTCTTGTCCTGCCTCTAAAGGTTTTCTTCGCTCAGAAGTCATGGATGGAAAGCCTTACACTTGGGCATAAATATTGCGGTGTGTGATCTTCGACCTGCACAATACAAGTCAAAAAATGAAAGGTTTAGTCGGCTACCAATATGTCTAACGGCAATTGTTTCCAGCTACGCTTTTGTGTAGTGTCGGCTCTGCATTTATTCTTCTCACAGACCTACGGAGGGCATCGTGATTCGACGCTATTTGTTCCGTTGACATGCCCGATACACTGGGTGGTACTCTTTTTAGTTTCCACACAAACTCGTTTTTATGTGCTGAGTTCGTGGGCCTCGTGTGGCTAAGGGGCTGGATACAGGGAA
>NW_021704411.1:0-16200 GCF_003719485.1 Trypanosoma conorhini | reverse complement strand
TTTTGTGGAGTTTTTTTTCCCCCTGCCGTTTTTATTGTCTTTATTCCGTTTTAGTTTCTGGTACACCAAAGGGGGCTGCAGTTATTTTTTGTTTCCAAGTGAGGAAAGGATAGTATTATTGGAAACATGGGTGATGAAGAAAACAAGGATGACGGACCCAACCGCATCATGGTCTTTCTTCGCATTCGCCCCGCCATGAAAGGAGAAATTGATCCTGCGGCTGGAACACATTTTCTGCTTGATGTTCAACCAGACAACAAAACCTGTCTTTTGGAGTCAAAAACTTACTCCTACGATTATGTCTTCAATGGAGAAGTGGATCAAGGCGATATTTATTCTCGGGTAGCCGAACCTGTCATTGGTAATGTTTTTAAAGGTTACTGGGGTACCGTAATGGTTTATGGCCAAACTGGAACTGGGAAATCGTTCACCATGTGTAACTTTAGTCCAGTGAATATGGGTATTGTTCCACGTGCCATGAAGGCGATTTTTGATGCTGTGGAAGGCGACCCTGGGCGCAGCTTTACCATCATGTTTTCTTTTATTCAGATCTACGTTGACAAGTTGCAAGACCTATTTAATCCAGAAGCCCCTGAATTGAAAATAACTCGAGATAAACATGGTGTCTCATTTCCTGGGATTGTGGAGCATACAGTAAAGGACGAAGAAGACTTTCGGCGCCTTTACGATGATGGCAATCAGTATCGAGTCATTACTGCTACAAAGATGAATCCAGAAAGTTCGCGTGGGCACGCTGCTTTATTTATTCAAGTAAAATCCATTCCAAAAGACGACCCAGGTGGTGAGGTTCGAAGCGGAAAGTTGTTCCTTATCGATCTTGCCGGATATGAACGCTTCAGCAAAACTGGTGTTCAAGAAGGGCAAATGGCCTTGGAGGCGAAAACCATTAATGCATCACTTCTTTCTCTTGGAAACGTTGTTCAGGCTTTATCTGACCGTGCTGAACACGTTCCATGGCGTAATGCAAAGTTAACGCGCATGCTTGAGGATGCTATTGGTGGACGTGCAAAATGCAGTATCATCCTTACCGCGGGTCCAAGTAGTGAGCATATGCATGAAACATTGGGTACCCTCTACTTTGGCTCTCGGGCAATGGCAGTTAAGACGAATGCTAAACTTGCTGTAAATATTGATTATAAAAAGCTGGCTGCAAAACTGCAAGAGTTGCTAACTGCAGCGGAGGGTCGTATTAACACACTCGAAGTGGAGGCAACCCGACGACAATTGGAACGAGAGGAAGCTGAGGCGGCATTCCAGGCGGAATGGGCGAGAATTAAACAGGTTCAACAAGATCAGTTGAATCAGTTACTTGCATCTGGTGCAACAAAGGAACAGATTGAAGAGCTTATCAAGTCTAATGAGGAGGAGAACGAATTGATGGAAGAGCAACAATATCAACAACGGCAGGCACTTGAAGAGCGTCACGAGGAAGAATTAAAGGCATCCCTTGAGAGGCAACAGCAATCGATATTGAATGAGACTGCGGCATCAGCCACAACGATGGGTAAAGACATAGCTGAGTTGCAGCGGCAGCTTTCTCAAGAACGGCAAGAGAAGGAAAAATTCAGATTGAAGGCAAAAGAGGCTGAAGCTGAGGCACGACGTGTGTCTATGGAGATGAATGAATTGCGAGTACAGATGGAAGGAAATGACATTGGGTCACTACCAGGGTCTCCTTCGAATCCTGAGTTTAAGAAGGAATTTGCACGACGTATTGAGACGGTGAAGTCAATGTATGAAGAGAATATGCAACTTCGCATCTCTGAGATTGAAGATTTACACAGTGAGGAGGTGAATCGCTACAAGGGGTTGTACGACGATTTGAAGAGGACCATGGAGAACGAAATAAAATATCAGAAAGATGCACTGGTTGCATCCTATGAAGATGAAATTGATAAGATTCGTCAAGGCTCTGCAGATGTTCAAAATAAACTAAAAAAGAATCATCTCGTTGTAAAGCAGTCATATCAGGCGCAAAAGGAGACACTGGAGCAAGAAAACAAGGAACTTACTGCATACTCTGAGGCGTTAGTGAAGCAACTAATTTCTGTGGGAATACAACCCGTTGGACGTCCAACAAATGTGACAAGACCTCTTTCTGCAATAATACCAGGAGATTCCAGCAAGCGAATTCAAGATATGATGACGACAATTAAGGAATTGCGAGCGGAATTGGCCTATGTTCGCACAGAGAAGGATGCAATGACGAGGGAAAAGGAGTCGCAAGAAGCAAGAGGTGAGGAAAGGCTAACTCTTGCGCAGGTTCGTCAAATAAAAAATGAAAATGATATGCTAAAACAGGCCAGGAAGCACCTTGAGGAGGAAGTCTTTTCAATGAAGGCAGAATTGGCCTTATCTCGTCATCAAGTGGAAGAGGATGATGATGAGGATGACAAGGAATTAGACGTTTTTGGCGACAGCGAGGGGATTCCCAGCTTTATCAAGAGTGTCCTAAAGGTCCCGTATTTTGCGGGAACTCAGGCAATACAAAACACACACAAACCTATTCTTGCATCCTTGACCACTGATCTTGACGAGTACAGACGTATGCTAAAGTACCGATTCTTTTTTATGGGTGCCCCTAATGCAGGTAAATCCAGCGTAGTCAAGTGTCTTGCGACACTGTCTCCGCCAATGATTCGGAACACCCCGGAAGTTCTCACACCAACAGTTCATCCAATTTTTACGTGTATCTCCGTAGACGACGTGTACTGCTCCAGAAACGACTGGTATAAAACGTATATTCAATTTCGTGACTTGGATGCTCCGCAGCAGCAACAACACTCAGGTGGGTTCTTAAATTCTATTGGTATTTCAAAAAGCTCTAAGAGTGGTGTCGTGGATCCTGCCAAGGTGCATATTGACTTGTTGGATCTTCCCAGTGATGCTGTGTTTTGGCGTGGTATTCCGCCTTTTTTTCTACCTTCGAAGAGTGTGGTTTACTGCTTGGTTTATGATCTTACAAAACCAGTGGAGGAGGTTAAACAGGACCTGGAAAAACAGCTCACACTTCTTCACGCAGCATGTCATCGAGCATACTCCAAGGAAATTGGTGGTGATGCAGCTAAGATTGGATTTTGCCTGATTGGTACTAGAAAAGATGCTCTTAAAGATGCTCGAGATGCCGCGGTATTAATTCATATTAACCGAATTGCTGTTCTACTTGGGGACACGTTCTTTCGCTTACGTGGTGAGGATGACCGCGGCCTTGTTTGCGTTGGCAACTTTGCCGTAAGCACGAAAGATTGGTCGGTGGTGAGTACCAAACGGGAACAGGGACCAAAGACGTTTAAGGAGCTGAATAACTTTTTAGGCAGAATTGTTTCACAGCTCTATTCGAATCGTCCAAGCAGCCTTTTGCCATCCTCAAAGGACACCGCATCTCACCTAAGTTATATGCTGGGAGATGAATTCTTGGAAAGTTCGGCTGAAAAAACCTCGCATCTTGTGCAGGCACAACGACGTCTGCGCCAGGGCATTGTGACTCTGCTTACCTGCCTACTTCGTGAGCGGAAGGTTCGATGGGCCATGCAGGAAAAAGAACTCCGCTCCTTGGTCTCTGAGCACTTGTGTATGGATTCAAAAACAAGCTATGCTGTCTTCGTGGAAAACTACGTGGTTCGTGAACTCTTTTCCCGCGGGGTTATCATTGCTCTTCCCAACGCCATTATTGAACCGAAATATTTGCCACGTCTTGGTGACGCTAAACCTCTTCCACATGATGGAATTATCGTCTTGGACCCTAACAATCTAATGGTGAACTACTCCCTATTTATGTGCCCAAATTCGCTGACGCGGCTACCAAACGGAGCATCTTTTCTTAAAGATCGCGAGGTTATGCTATTTGATTACCCCGGGTTAAGCCGTTGCCAAACCACATGGGGCCAGGGTATTGTAACCGGTGATGTGACGCAGATTGTCAATGTGAAGTTGTTGTCGCAAATGGGTAACGATGTCAAGGCGGTACAAGAGCTATACTGTGTTATGGGTCTGGGATTATCTCTGAGGGCTGAAGTTGCCGTGATTTCCCCATCCCATTTCTCGGTTCGCATGTCTGATTGCTTGAGTTACTATCTATCGTACATGATCTCCTGCAACGGCGACGGTGTTGCAAGGCAGTATAGGCTTAATGCATACCCACCGACCCTCTTTGCCTCTTTGCAAACGAGGCTAATACCGTTCTCACATTTGCCTTCGAAGGACCCACGACACTTGGTGTTGAACTGGGTAGACGCATCTTTTTTGGTGTTCGAAAAAAGCCGCTTGAAGTATGCTGTTTGCGGTTCCAAAGGCGTGAAGGATGCGGCATCGCGAACAAATATTCCTCTGCGCGGTATCATGAAACACGAGGGTCAATACTTGTACATTGGAATCACTGGACGCCACACAAATAGCGAGGAGACGATAGCTGCGTGTGACGCAGTGATGAAGGCCGTCCACTACGAGTTGACTTCTCTGTGCAAGCGGAGTTTCCGTGGGGTGAAGGTTAAGTATCAGGAGGTTCCCATTACGGGGGCTTCCTTGAAGCGTGAGAGCTTTGCAACCGGGCAGGAAGCCATTTTGGGCCGCTACAGGGCGGGCCCGAAAGTCATTGCGGCGCAGCAGCAAATCACGCAAAATCTCCGCGATCCGAAGGCAAGGGAGATTGAGGAAGCCATCATTAACTTGCCGTTGAAGCTTCGGGAGAAAGTGGAATGAGTGAAAAGGAACGAATTATATGAAGTATCGTCAGTTTATTTTTATTTTGTTTATTTACGTAACGTATTATCGTTCATTTCTTGACACAAGGGAAGAAAGGAAGAGGTTAAGGCGCCTTGTTGGTAGATGCCGAACTATTACATGGTAAACATATTGCAAGCTTTCT
The DNA here is from genome assembly GCF_003719485.1 of Trypanosoma conorhini. Classification (NCBI taxonomy): domain Eukaryota; phylum Euglenozoa; class Kinetoplastea; order Trypanosomatida; family Trypanosomatidae; genus Trypanosoma; species Trypanosoma conorhini. The sequence goes on along the minus strand of NW_021704411.1, from coordinate 11,315 downwards.
TTTGACAAGCCGTTCTCCTAGTAGTTTTATTATGATGTGTATACACGTTTGTGTATGCTGTCTTTATTTTAGAATTCATTTTCGTTTTCGTTTTTGTTTTTCATTTTATTATTATTATTATTTTTTGTTTGTTTCCGCTGGGGAGGCGAGTTGCCCTTTCACTTGACGATAGTCGATGTGTTTCGATCTCTTTCTGTATGCCGCCCCATCAATTTTATGTGGCGCGTCTGTGTTCCACTGGGAGGCCATTTCGGGACCCTGCAGCTACACCTTGAGAAAGTGTGTGCGCCTCATTTATTTACTTTCTTCTCACTCTTGTATTTTGTTGTATTTTCCATCCCCCCCCCTTTTTTTTCTTTTTCTTTTTGTATGGGATTCTGCCTTTTTTTTTTGCGGGAGCATCAACGCCGGGAAAATGAATAGGCAAACGGGGGGCATACATGTGTCTATATGTTTTGCTGTTGTCTCTTTGTTTGTTTCTCCGGCTACTGCCATTGCGGCGCGTGCTTCTTTGACTCAGCTGGGAACACGGGCGCCGTGGAAAACAGGTCGGACCAAAACAACACACCGACAGGAAATAAAAAAAAAAAAAACAAGCGTTGACCGCCTCTGTGTTTTCGTTTTCGCTTTTTTCTTTTCATTCAAGCGACCGGGCCCGGGGAGAGCGAATAGGGGTGCATAGTTAAGGGGAGATGCTTCGCCGTTGTGGTCTTGTCACGCCTCGTGTGGCGTCCACCGCCGCAATGGTGGCCGGTGCGTTGGGCAGCAACCAGAAACGTTTTTTGAAGATGGCGAAGTCGGCGTTTGGTTTTTACCTGGCGCGCCGTGGGCAGCGGAAGTTTCCGTTTCTGCGCCGGCCACACATTAAAAACACCCACGCAATGAACCTGAGCGCGCCGTACTTTTGGAGCTTCATGACGGCGAAAAGCCAGACCTTTTTTCTGCCCGAGGAGAACTACATCACGGGCGACTGGACGGGGAAGTTCTTTGTGTCGCGGCGCCAGGTGTACACCTTGCAGCACGCCACAAGCGGGGCAAAGGTGCGGGTAAAGGTGTTTCCCTCCGTGTTTGAGCTCAATAGTCCATCGCGGTGGAACGTAGGGAAGGAGATGAACACGTTGACAAAGCCTCGCATGGACCTTATCGACGAGCAGATGCTAACGAAGAAACAGCGGCTAGACTACGTCAAGGCAGGCCTGCTTCCCAAGTAAACGAACTTCTTCCATTCTGTTCTGTGTGGATGTGTCTGCGAAAATCCAACGCACGCGCCGTCCATTTGTGATGCCCTCGCACGCCCTTTCTTTTTCAATCATGACGAAGTTTACTCCCTGGTGCTCTGGGAGGGTGAGGGGAATAGTAGTCGGATGCCTCTCGTTTCTTCTCCTCTTTTCCTCCTTAGTGTAGGAACGTGCTCCGTCGTCAGGGCCAGGTCGATGCGTCGTGCTGGTCGCAAGTCGGTGCAAAGGGAGCTGGCGGACGTCGAGCACAAAATATTTATAGAGGCTGCCAAGCGCCAAGATGCCGAAAAGGCGCTCCTGCAGTTTCGCTCCCAGCAGTCACCACTTCCTTTTGACAACTCCAGGGCAATGCGGGACGTCCTGGACGAAATTGAACAAGTGACGGGTGAGAAGCGAAGGCTCCGCGAATGGCTAGAGCGTGGCGTTGCAGAGGCCGGGCGTGTGTCGGGGCAGTTACCACACATTTCCGAGGCTATTCATCGTGCGGGAGAGCTTGAAAACGAGATTCGGCAGACGCTGCAGAAGATGAACAAACGCCATAATGAACTTCAACAGCAACTCCGCGGAGCGAGTATGCAAGTTAGTTTGCTGCAGCAGGAAGCTGCCACAAGGGAAGGCAGTGGTACCGTGCAAGTAGCGCTGAACAGCCCCAAGCAGCCGGAATGTGACCCACTTCTTGAGGACTGCCTGAACATGGCGAATAAAATTGAGCATTTGAAGGACCAATGTGTACTACTCGAGAAGGCGGAGGCGGCGATGGAGTGCCTCTTCACATGTTCTCGTCGATCGCTTCACAAGCTTGGAAAGCTTAGCGTTGCCGTGAATACTAATAACATCTGGGATGGCTTGGAGACCACCCCTAACGAGAGCGACTCCTTTGATTCAGAGGACGGCGCAGACGGTGCAGACGACGCACGTTCCACACGAGTTTTTTTTCTTCCGCAAAGGTGGTCATTGACCGCTGTGACTCGTGTCTTTGTACAATTTGGTCTGGCGTGAGTCGCGCTGGCTTCGACCAGTTGCATCTTCGGCGCCAACACGATATCCAGTTTCAGGAGGCGTGTATGGCGGTGGAACGGGATTTGGCAACAACCGTTAAAAACTGCACGGCGAGCCTGCAGGAGTTGCGCGACGAGGTTGTGGCGTGGGAAAAGAAGCAGCGTGCGTTTGAGCGCCAGGTGCGTGCGGCTGAGTCGGCATGCAAGAGCGGCGTAGCTGCAACTCCTCCTCAGAGGGAGGGCGACGGCGGCTCCAGTAACGCTACCGAAGCTGGGAACGAGCCCGCTGAAAGCTTTTTTGACGCTGCGAAGCGGAAAACGCTATTGTTGGGAAAAGAACATCGTCAACTGCAAGCGACCAACAAGGCACTGAAAAAACGGCTGGAGGCTTCCATGAGCGACTACAGGTCTGTCAGAGAGTTAAAGCATGCCTATCGTGATCTTGAGGTGAGGAAGGCCGAGGTTGCTCGCGTGAATGAAAAGCTGCGAGCGGCAAACCGCTGGATGAAGCAATGCACCTGGGAGGGCGACGAGAGGGCGGTAGTGGACTCGGATGGAGGGGTGGCCTGACGTGCTCTACTTGCTCCACATTATCGATGTGCGTGTGTGTGTGTGTGTTATTTTTTTTATGTTCTGTGTTGCATTTCCGAAGTTGCCTGCGAACTTCGGTGGACGACACGCGAAACTGACGATGTGGCATTCACATTTGCCGTGTTGCTGTCGCCCCTTCCTCTTTGCTACAGGGTGCATATGTATACATATATATATGTGTGTGTGTAGAGCCGTTGTCGCCACCTGATGACGCAGTGGTAAACCCTTCAACTACTCATTATTTTTATTATTCACTATTGCTGTTATTTGTTTCCCATTTTAATTTTCTGAAGTGCATGCGTAGGTTTCATCCCTGGCGGCCGATTTTGGCGGGCGTCGCCCAGCGCTTCAACGGTGATTCCCTTCTCCATGACATTTTTTCCGAGCTGGACGCGTGCGACATAACGCAACGAAGCAAACATCTAAAAACGGAGGGCTCGACATCCTCGAAGAAAACGACTAGCGGCGGCGCGACTGCCGCTCCGGCAGAAGCTGCCACTGCCGAAGAAGCAGATATTCTTGCGGAGACGTCCAAGCAGCAACACCTCCAAAGGCTGTTGCAAGAGGCCAGGGACCAGGCTGCGTTGTCCCAGGCAGAAGAAGTGAAGAAAAGAGAGTTGCGGCGCCATGCCTGCTATGTTGCCTCACCTCCTGCGGCGCTGCACCTCTCCACGGCCGAGTTGATACAAGAGAAGTCTCCGCAGCACTTCACCCCCGCGGAGGACTCTTCAACAAGGCTTTCTGCACTTCCCCACCTGGAGTCGCCGGGAACCGTTGCAGTAGTTACGCTCGTTGGAAAGGTTCTCTCGGAGGCGCAGATACACGGCGAAGAGGGTTCTACGGACGACACGAATGACACTTCTGGAGATGAAAATGGGCCGCATGCTCGCTTTTTGGTACAGTACAGTGTGCCCTTTTTGCCTTCATCAAGGCCAGTTACCGTGCAGGTGCGTTGTTACGGAGTGACTCTGTCATCGTTTGCCGCAAGACACGTCAAGGTGGGTGACTTAGTGCATGTGCTGGGGCATGTGTTACCTCTTGATGTTAGCACTACCGGCGGGCCGGCGTTTTGCGTCTGCGCACTCCCCGTTGGGGGTAATATCTCGGTTGTGCTACCAGCGGGGTTTGCCACTGCTTCTTGAGTTTGGACGAGGAAGGCAGAGGTGTTGAGTTTCGCGAGAAGATAGAATGTGCCTGTATGAGTCCCCGTTTACTTTGTCTCGGTGTCTTTTTTGTCCGGTGTCTTTTTTCTCCGATTTTTGTTTTGTGTTCTCGTCTTAATGCTTTTTGCTGCCGCATGAATCACGGCTGCAACATGTGAAGAGAGATTCCACAGCATTACAACAGCTTTTAAACCAGTTCGCTAAAATACAAAGCAAAAGAAAACAAAAAACGACGATGGCGAAGAAAGTACTTGTTCCCGTGGCCGATGGCTCAGAAGACATTGAGCTCTCCTGCATCACCGACATTTTGCGCCGAGCGGACTTTCATGTGACAGTGTCTACGGTCATGCACCACCAAACGGTCCAGCTTGCCAGGGGTCTGAAGCTAACCCCCGACTCGCACATCAAGGACGAGTCAGCCGCTGCGTACGATGGCGTGTTCCTGCCTGGTGGACTCCCAGGTGCTGAGCACTTTGCCAAGAGCCCACATCTCAAGAAGATATTGGAGGAAATGCACAAACAGGGGAAGTGGTATGGTGCCATCTGCGCCTCCCCCGCCCTTGTCCTTGGACCTATGGGTTTGCTGGAGGGTGTGAAGACGGCCACCTGTTACCCCGCAATGAAGGCAAAACTTCCCTCGTCTGTGGAGTGGACTTCAGCTCCTGTGGTTCGGTGTGGAAAGTGCTTAACAAGCATGGGGCCGGGCACTGCCATCGCATTTGGACTTGCCATTGTTGCCGCCCTTTCGACGAAGGATCACGCTCAACAGCTGGCGAAGGACTTGCTTGTCGATGGGACGCCGGCCGTGGAGCAAACACTTGGCCTATTCTAAGCGCCAAGGGGAGGAGAGAGCAATTTTTCTTTTATTTCCAGTTTTACTTTTTTTTTGTTGTTGTTTCTGCACACGGACGATGCTTCTCTTACTGGTACAATGCCATTTGTTCAGCTTGTAGATGAACGTAAAAAAAAAAAAAATCTTTCTTGATGATTGGACACTATGAAGTGCACTAACAAAAAACGGGAAGAAGAAAATATCTTTGGGGATTTATTTAAAATGGGCTGGTTGAAGTTACTCCGCAAGCGTTCTTTTCGAACTTTGGCGAGGGAAATGGCGGTGACGCTGTTCATCCTGTAAATGTGGTGCGAGTAGGTGTGCCCCTCTTCTGCGTTCTTCCTTTGTTTCTCTCTTTCTCTCCCTTGCATCATGTATATATATATGTATATGTGTATGTTTTCTTCTGTTTTCTTTTCCACTTTTTTCTACTCTTCGTTTTTTGCCCTATCTCTTGTTGACAGACATGCAACGTGGTCGTGCATTTTTGTTCACGTACGCTGGCTCGCCTGCGCGGTTCCGCGGTTCAGGCAATGAGATGTCAGCCAGTTTTGTCTGGACACGCTCGGTTGGCGGTGAGCCAATGAAAATCCATTGCATTCCAGGCTACGTCTCCGCTCTTTACCTTGTCGAGTACCCTGAGCAGGGGAGGGTGCTGCTGCTCGATAGCGGGTTTCCCAGCGATTTGGAACGCGTTCGATTTTATGTGGAGGAGGTGATGGGCGCCGGGGCGCCTACAAAGCGGCGGATGTCAGAGAGTGTGCGGTTGGTTGTTGCCACGCACTCCCATGTTGATCACGCCGGGGCATCCAAAGGGTATGAGGACTGTGGCATCCCGGTCGCATACCCCAGTGGAATGGAGAATTGCTACTCTGGGCTGAAGGGTCGTGTTGCCCAAATGTTTGAGTCGTCTTTGTCGCAATTTGTGGCGGGTCGCTTAGGCCGTAGCGTGCGTGAGCGTTCGTTTTTGTTTTCTGGGGGGTTATTGGGTCCCTTCTGGCAAATGCCTACGGGGGCGCTGCGCTTGGACGATGCAACCCCGCTCCCGCTCGGATTTCATGATTGGGTGGCCATCAGGTGTCCTGGCCACACGGCCCACATGGTCTGCCTTTACCATCCCTACTCGCGTATTTTTTATGCAAGCGACATGTTTGTGTCGATTAGAAGGAGATTTTTTCCGCCCCTCCCACTCGACTTTGAGTGGGCGTATAATCGGACGCTCCACCGGCTGCGGCGCCTGCCGACACGCTGTGCCTTGTTGGCACACGGAGGAATCATAGACGTCGAAGACCGCTGTGTCTCGTGGAATGCGCTGATTGACGAAGTCGTTCACAATTGTGAGCCCACCGCCAGGGAGAGCCCTCGCTTTGAGCGCCTGCGGCGCCTCATAGCGGCGAGCAGTTCCGTGCTTCTAGGCGAAGAACTCTCCCCCGACACGCTTCCTCGCGGGCCCCTGCCTCTCCCCCGGGAGGGACAGGAGCCACCCCATTTGCATGTTATAGATTTTTAACTTCTTCCGCATGTTTGAATTCTCTCATTCCACTCTGGTTAAACTGCTTCGTTGTTGTTGTTGTTGTTGTTTTTTGTTTCTTTGCGTTGTTGTTCTTGTTGTTGCTGCTGGTGACTTTTGCCTCGCCTGCCCCGATCCCTCTCCTTGACGTCTACGCATCCTTGCTTCTTCCTTTTTTCCCCTTTTCTTCTTTCCCTTTCTCCGCCGCCGTCCGCGTGGCCGCACTCATGTGTGGGCGCCGCTGCAGGAATTGACAGTAACAGACACATTAGTACATCAACATTCAAAGACTCACTTCATCCTCGGGCCATCTCTGGGCAGCCTCAGCAGCAGCAGCGGTGAAGCTGACAAACGAAGCGAACGACAAAAGGGTCGAAAATAAGCAAACAACAAGCAACAACAACGAACCGCAATTTTCTGGGGGGCGAGCGGGCGGACATTAATTGAAAACAACATTCACACCAACACGCCGAGGAAGAAAAAAAATTAAAGGACAAAAAAGAAAAGGAAAAAAATACAGGGACTAAGGCAAACAGGCAACCATCCAATCATGGACAAACTCTTTATCCTGGTCATCTCCGGTGCTCCGCGGCAAAGGCACAGCCCGATCCCTGCCAGCTCGCCAGAGTACACCATTCTCTGCGCACAAGCGCCAACGCCAGAGGACCGTATTGCTCTGCTTATAAGGCGCTTTCCCACCTCCACGGAGGGAAGTTCGGCCCAAACAATGTGCTACCTCCTGCAAACATGTGTCTCAGCAGACGTCTCGCCTGATGAGGCGGAGCACATCGTTGAGACACTCGTAGAGTTTGCCAACCAGCACCCAGGTTGGACCGACAGCATAAAATGGATTTGTGCCCTTATTCATTATTACTGCACAGATGACGTCACCGTTTCCATTTTTTCCGAGTGTGGTGTGCCTGCTGTGGCCGTTCGGGCGTTAAAAGAGCACATGCAAAACAACCAACTTGTTCTCGCGGCATGTGCGCTGTTGTCTCATTTTAACTTATACCCTATAGGCGATGGGATATCCCAAATTGCTCGTGCCCTTCAAGCGCATCATGCAGATGCACTGATTTGTAAGATGGCCTGCCGGGCCCTTGCAGAGTTTACCTCATACGTATTGGAGTGCCCTACCAGTTTTGTTCCTTCTAATAAAGAGTTTCTTGAGGCGAATGGGGTTGAAGTGCTTGAAAGTGTTCTGCGGGACCAAATTGGTGATGAGGAGACTACACGGTATGTCGCTCGAATCGCCGCAAACGTGACAAGCTCAGGTATTCCAAACTCGCTGGAGGCAGACTCAAAGGTTATTTCGTACCTTGCCGAAGCCATGGGGCGCTACGCAGACTCGGATCTTTTGTGCAGTCACGCTTTACATGTATTTAGCAACTTTCCTAATTCCCCGTACGTCGAGTGGGATATCGTTGCAAAGATTTTTAAAACGACAGAGTCAGAGGCGACCACCTTGGAGGCGATCCATTTTTTTTGCAGTGTTGCGATGAATGTCAAAACCCAAAAGCAGCTGATTTATTCTACGGGCTGTCTTCAGCGGGTGTTGGAAGTGATGCGCAAGTATGAATCGAGTGGGGCCATTCAAGCAAATGCCTGCAGTCTGCTTTCCTATCTTTCCTTTGACTCAGAAACGATAACGTCGAAAATAACGGAGTCAGGCGGAATCCTTTTGGTTCTGAAGGCCATGCAAAATTTTCCCGACAATGAGGATTTACTTGTCTCTGCGTGTGCCGCGCTCAGTGGTCTGACGTTCAATAATCTCCGAGGGCAGCAGGTTATTATCCAGGAGAATGGAGTGGCACGTATTTTGGATGCCATGCGGTTTGGAAAAAGTGCACGACTGCAGGAAAACGCTTGCCTGGCCATTGGGACGATGTGCTGGAACAGCGAGTTAAAGGCGGAAGTTGTTCGGCTGAATGGCGTGGAGTTAATTATGAAAGCCCTGGAGGAACACTATACAAGCCCTGGCCTCGTTAAAAATGTATGTCGAGCTTTGGCTCAAGTAGCCTTTAATTGTGAGGCCTACCGCGATGCTATGTGCGCAAGTGGAGCAATCCCACTAATTATCAAGGGTATGGCAGAACACCCAAGTTACGATCGCGTACAAATGCACGGCTGCGTGGCACTTTCGTATCTTTCCTGGAATAATGAAGAGAATTCAGCAAGGATTGCCCAACACAAGGGTTATGGTGTCATCATTGATGCCATGCGAAACCACCTGCACAACTACGAAGTTCAGGAGCATGCGTCACGTGCAATTGCGAATATTGGAACAGTTCCATGTGAAGAGCTGGAGCAGGCACCTGAACAAATTGTTGCCGCAATGCGACGCCATGAGCATGTGAGTGAAGTTCAGGAAGAAACTTGCCGCGCGATTGTTACTCTTTCGTTAATTTCTCCCGCATACAAGGACAAGTTGTGTGAACTAAATGTTGTGGAATGTGTTGTAGCGGCAATGCGGAATTTTTCTGGTAATCAAGTGGTCCAACAAGAGGCATGTAATGCGTTGGCCCACCTTGCCTACGAACATGCAAAGCTTAATAAAGCTGTAACAGAACTCAATGGTGTGGAAGCCCTCTTGAACGCCATGAAGACGTATGTAAATTCACCTAAAGTACAGTTAAACGCATGTGGCGGCCTAAGTGCATTGGCATTTGACAATACAGTGGCACAACAACAAATTTATGATCTTGGCGGTGTCGCCTGTGTCATTCGTGCAATGACAAATTTTGAGCGTCTACGCATGTTGGAGTTGGGCTGTTCAGTTCTAGGAACTTTGGCATGGAACACCGAAATCAAGGAGAAAGTTGCTCTTGTCGCTATACCAGAGATCCTAAAAGCCATGCGTGTGCATTATCAAAGTCCACTGTTGCAGAAATCAACCTGCCGGGCCATATCTCAGTTTGCTTTTAACTCGGAGAATAATCGCAAGCTTCTCGCGGACTCTGGCGCCATACCACTCATTGTGACGGCAATGCGCTCACATATTACAATGGACAAGCTGCTCGTGCACGGAATCAAGGCGCTGACGTACCTATGCTGGGAAAATACCCAAGTTGCGGAGGCTATTATCAACGAAGGCATTGAAGAGGTTCTGCAAAAAATCGTTAACACGTACTCTTCATCGCAACGCGTCTACGGTGAGGCTGTTCATCTTTCTAAGATTCTCTTCCGCAAAGTGTCAAGCAGCCCTCAGGCGAAGATGTGCTCTCCACCATTCTTTTCTCCTCTTCCAATGTCGCAAACACCTGGGCCTGGAGTTGCTCAAGCCGAGAAGGCGGTGTTCCTTAGCCCTCCCACGCAAACGGACATGGATGTTCCCCAATTCTACAGCATCCCCGAGGAACTGAGTCGACAGGAGGAACGTCTGCAGCGCACCCAGTGGGGCAATCAGGAGCACCAGGCGAGAGGCGACAGCAAGGGAGAGGGGGCCGGCCGTCGACGGCGAAATCGTCGTCGAGGGGGCAACAACAATTTTGGGAGGCGCCCGGGACAGTTCGAAGCTCAAGGAGTAGAACAGGGCGCAGGGACCCATCACATGGACCCCTACGCCGCACGAGCACAACAGCGGGAAAATGACGTGTCCCGTCCGTTGTCCGCGGAAGACTTGTGGGATGACCCGGATCCAGGGACTTACCACGGCAACCGTCAACTGGGCAAGCTTAACTGGCAACAAGCGGAACTGGCCCGCCAACACGGCGAGGGACAGCGGCCTCCTGCCGAAATGCCCGCACGTGGCGGTGGACGTGGCAATAGACGACGTGGAAACCCCCGGAACAGTGGCCGTGGAAGGGGACGGAGTGACCAGTAAAAGGCCCATGAGCACGTCTTTCACGGCGTTCTTTCCTTTTGAAACGCCGTTTCTCCTTGTTTCTACGTTTCTGTGGGTCTCGTAAGGACGGGGAATGAACAAACGGAGACAGAAAGCAATAAGATGAAAACTTAATTCTTTGCTAGCGCAAACAGGAAAGCAACTGAGGATGTATGGGGGAAAAGACAAAGTGGGGCACGAACCGTTTGCTGAAGGCAAATACAGCGGGATGTGTTTTGTTTGACTTCTAAAAAGAAACAGCAAACATGCTGATTGTGTAGTATGTTATTTTGCTTTTTTATTTCCTTTTCTTTTTCCTTTTTAATCTTTCTGTTTCACTAGTTGCTTATTGCTCCCTCCTTTTCTCATCTTGTTTTTTCCTTGCTTTCGCTCTCTCCCTCCATTTATTGGGTTTTGCCTCCACCACTTTTTTCCTTCTTTTTTAAATTCTCTTCTTCTCTGTGTACACTGTCGGCAAAGTGGCTTGCAGCACATCTAAGCCGGTACCAATGAGCATTCCAGAGTGGGCGCAAAGCGAAGAATCCATTGATGAGGCGAAGAGTTACTTGCGCCAGGGAAACTCAGTGGATTTCTTTGAGCTGGTATCCAGCTCGATTCTCCGAGAGCACCCTAACGATATTGCTGCCTACTGTTTAGAGTTGGTGCGGGCGATTGCCGACGGTAAAGAGGCCCCAACTGGTGGTGGTGCTCACACCAAGAAAGTAGAAGACAATAGATATGTGCGAGAAAATAACATTTGCGAGTTCCTCAATGACTGGATTCTTGCATTGTTGAAGGAGCGTCCCAACACCGATAGTGACCGTGTCGAGTTCCACAAACGCTTCTTGGAATCGGTGATCGCTGGTGGGAGCGATCATAATGGGGGCACCGCGAGTGAAGCGGAGGAAGAACCGCAAGGCAGGGAAGACAAAAACCACACTGCAGATAATTTGTGAGAAAATGTCCAAATGCCAGAAGAATATGGCATCTCATGTGGTTCCTGAGAGCGATGGACAGTGTGGTCACTAGTTCGAAGAAATATGGGAAAACAGATATATACATATATATACATATATATATATATATGTTGTTTCCTTGTTTACGGGCTTTAGATTTGTATAAGCTGAGAGATGCTTGTTTATATGCCGTATTCTTTTTTT
>NW_021704412.1:0-21137 GCF_003719485.1 Trypanosoma conorhini | reverse complement strand
CGTCGCGGCGCGGTTCCGGCGCGTTGCGCCGTGCGTCCGCGGTTGGGGGGNGGCGGGGGTCGCGGCTGCCGCCCGCCCGCCCTCCTTCTCTTTCTTTTGGTTTTTTCCTACTCCTCCTCTTTCGCTGTGCTGCTGCGCCGGCCTGGTGCGGGGGGAAGTGATGCCAAACCTTGTGCCTCTGACACCTCTTCTGATAACAGCTTGTGACGAGCGAGCACTCGACGCAGTTATCCCTGGCTGACTCCCCGCCTCCCCGCCCCCCTCTCGGCGCCGCCGCTGCGCGACGCGTGATGCAGAGACTCCTGTGCGCCTGACACCTCTAGTCTGAGCCGCGCCGTGATTTGAGCACAAGATTGGGTTATCCCTGGCTGACCCGCGGCGCCGGGTGCGGCGGGCCGCTTCGCCGTGGAAAAAGGAAAAAAAAAAAAAAGGCTTCGCCGACGACCTTAGCGGTCGCCCCGGGGGCGCGGGAAATACCTTTTTGGATTCCCCGGCTCCTATAAAACGGGCGCGGCCCCCCTACCCACGACAGTGGAGGGGCGAGGGGACAGGTGGGGCCGCCTTCACTCGCGCAGCTTGCCCGAAGAAGGTGTTATAAAACGTCCTTCTTTTGTGGTTGGGGCGTTTTGGGCGCCGCGCGGCGGCTCCCCGTCTTTTTTTGTGGGCGGCGTCCCGTGCGAGGGACTTCGTTCCGGCGGCTTATTCCGCCCCGGGCGTTGCGGGCCGTCCGGCGGTCGCGCGCTTCTTCTTCGCAGCCGTAGCGCGGGGTCGGTGTGGGGTGCGGCTCTCTTAGCTAAAAGGCGAAAGTGAAGGGAGAGGAGGGCGGCGTTGTTGTTCATTTTTTTAGAAAAAAAAAAGCGGGTGGTCTCTCTCGCCGCGGTGGCGGCGGCAAAGGCGAAGGGTAAACGGAAGGAAAACGACACACAAAACGCGACTAAAAGGTCTCCCGGCTGGCGGTACTCGCGGCTGTAGAGGCGGCGCTGTCAAACGACTCTTCGTCGTCGTCGTTGTCCTCCTCGTCGTCGCCGTCCCCGCTCTCGGTGCTGCTGTCTTCCGGGGACGGGCTCGAGCTGCTGCCGCTGCGGCGGCTTTCTGGCAGCCTCGCGGCGACCGCGACTTTGCCGCGGCTTTCCAGCGCCGGGGCCACCTCGTCTCTTATCATGTTGGCCAGCGCTTCCGCGATGTGAACCGAGGCGCGCTGGTAGCCGGCTTCCCCGATCCACCCGTTTCTGCCAGTCCGCTGCTCGAGAGGCATGCCGGCGGCGGCCGGCACCCGCTGCAGCAGCTCCCTCAAAGACGCGTCGTCGCTCAGATCCACGAGCTGAAAGGCCACGTACAGCCGACCCTCCTGAATAACCTCGCTGAGCTTCGCGACAAAGGACCCCCGAGGGCGACATGGCAGACAGTCTGGGCGATTAACATCCGCACCCCGTGTCGCGCGAGCGTCGTCGGCGTGCTTCTTCTCAATCTCCCGCATCACATCTGCGATATGTGGGACGCGGCTGATGTCGCGCAGCAGCGTGCCCAGCTCGGAACGGCGATTGATCTTCACCGCAACGCGCTGCAGCGAGGCTGTGGTGTGGCTGCCGTATGGGTCAAACCCGAGACGAACGCGCAGGCGGTTGAAGGGTCCGTTCTTGATCACGTACGTCAGACAGGACATGACCTTCTTGTTGATGTGGTTGCGCGGGCAGACGCCGGACTGGAGGACGGCGTGCAGCAGCTCCTGCGTGATCCACACCGGGCGCTCGTCCAACAGCTGCCTCATGGTCCGCACTTCCACGCACTCGTTTTCGGCATCGCCGCCGTTGAGGCGTTGAAGGAGGTCGCGCTGCGCGGGGAGCGTGGGGGGCGGGATGTTGGGGTCGTCGGCCATCACCGACAGCGTCGGCATCGCCTCAAACTCCCACTCGAGTGGTCCATCCCCCGTCTCCTCGCGAGTTGCTTCGCCGCCGGGGGGCGGCTTTGAGGACTGTCGCCCGAAGTGGCCGCCAAACTCGCACTCGACCTCAAACGGCGTCTTCTCCGCCACAAAATGCGCCGGCGGAAACAGCGTCCCGCTGCAGAGGGCCGGCGCGGCCGCCAACAGCTCCTTCGAGAAGGGGGCAAAGCAAAAGTCCGCGGGCCGGACAAGGTCCACCTCCCGCGACACCACGCCCACCACCTTCGCCCGCGGCTGCCCGAGGCCTTCGCCGTCGCCGTCGTCCGGCAGGTCCAGTTCCTTCACGACACGGCCGCTGACGCGGTCACGCAGCCGTTTAACGCGCCGGGTGCGGGTCACTTCCACCAACAGGTCGTTTCTGTAGAACCCCTGAAGCAGCACCTGCGGCGCGAACGAGGGAAACGAGTCCCGCAGCATCTTCTCCCGCTCCCACTTCCCCTGCTCACCTGCGTTCTTTAACAGGCTCTGGCTGCTGCCGTCGTGCGGTTGCGGCCTCTCCGCCTCCGCCTCAAAGTCCAGCGGGCGCCAGCCGGAGAAGACCTCGCCTGTGTAGTACTCCGACGCCGACGCGATCCCCGCGCTGCGTTCGTGCGGCTGCTTCCCGGCTCCTGCACCCTGCGTGGGGCCCTCCGCCGGCTCCTTCGCGGTTCCCTCCCCCGGCGCGGGGGAGACCTCATCAAGGGCGGGGCGCAAAAATGACGGCGGGACGAAGGCCTCCACCATTCGACGCTCTTCCTCGCGTAGCCCGCCGCCGCCGTGCGTGCTGGGAGGCCTCTTCGTCGCCGTCGTCACAGGGAGGCAAAAAGGGAGCTCCACCGCGACAAAGCGGCGGTGTGGCGCCACGCCTGACATTTCTTTCCCGCGCTCACTGGGTCGAGCGGGCGGCGGCAGTTCCGTGTTTACGTGCGCCGAAGCCGCGCGGTTTACGGAGCAAAGAAGCGGGAGAAAGCAAGTCGGCAAAAAAAAAATAACAACAACAACAACAAAGATGCCAAGGGACGATACGAAGCTGTCAGAAATAGCCTCTCCCCCACGCCCAGCCCCGTACGCAAGAAGTAGAGTTAAGAAGAGAGGCAGACGTGCAGGCCCTACCAACCCCTGCGCTTCTTCTCTCCCGCCACCCACTGTTTCCGTATTCCTTGTCTCGTTCTTTTTCTTCAAAGGACTCGGGTGAGCACCGGGAACCGCCAAGTAACAGAGACAAGGTTCCCCTTCTTCTTCACGTGATACATATGTAGGAATGCGGAGCACACAACAACAACAAAGACAACAAAAGCAACAAGAAAAACCAACAAACTATAATACATTCGTGTGCCGCTCAATGGCACGACGCTGCCTATAATGGCGGTATGCACTTTGAATTGTGCTGGCGGCCTCGTCCAAAAGCTGCTGAACCTTGCTTCTCCGCCTCTCCTCCCGTAACTGCGCCGCCATACGCTGCGCCCGAATGCGTCGCCAGAACGACTGAAGCACCGTGGCGGCGCGATCGTAGACATCTTCCTCGAGCACCTGATGCTGCTGCTCGTATGCCATTTGGCTTCGCCACTCTTTCCACTCCTGTCGCACCAGGTAGCCGCGGAAGCGTGTCTGAATAATGACGGCGGCCCGCGCCTCCCTCTCATTGGACTTTTGAAGCTCACGCACGCGGTGCTGCTTCCAATAGTCCTGAATAATCTTCGCTGCGTAGGTCTCGACCGTCTCGCGGCGCAGCTTCTCCAGCCTCCGCTTTGAAAGCCACTGACGAACCGCCCTTTGAATCACCTCGGCCGCTTTGCGACGCGCGTTGGCGTAGTCAAGCCGTCGCTTAACCAAATCCCTCTTCGTGGTGAACTCGTGCACCCAAAACAGCTGCCGAACGACCTCGTGCGGATCCACGGTGGCCAAATGCTCCATCTCCTCCGCTAACGCCTTCTCGCGCTTTGCGGCGCGCCGGGCGTTTGCCTCATGAATGGCCCGCCACGATCGATACGCGCACTGAATTATGACCGCACTGCGCCGCTCCAGCGCCGCGCGCTCGCGTTGGCGGCGTTCCTCCAGTTCCTTTTCGCGTCGAAGTCCGCGCGCGTAGACGCGCTCGTAGTGGCCGCGGTACACCGCCTGTATCTTCACCGCCGACCCGTGACGCCTTAAGAAGCGCTCCCGCTCCTTGTCCGTCAAGCGGGCGAGGAGCTGTTTGCGTTTGCGCGCCAACAACTCCTGCTGGGCGGCGCGAACACGCAGGGCGGCGTTGATGCGCGTCACGGTATCATCCCACTTGTCCATGTAGTGCAGCTGCAGCGCGAGCTCCTCCTTGCGTTGCGTTCGAAGGGTCTCGAGCTCCAAGCGCGCCAAGATCCGGCGCCACCAGCACTGGAGAACAATCACCTTCGCCTGGCGAATGCGGCTCACTTCACGCAGGCGGGCGGCCTCCTCCGCCGCCGCCATTTTCCTCCAGAAGCACTGAATGGTGAGTGCCGCCCGGGAACGACACATCCGTTCGCTGGAACGCCGCTCCACCACGGTGTTGACGTTCCGGCGGAATTTGCGCGCGCGCCACGCCTGCTGAATCTTCACAACGTACACCGCAAGGGCCTCTAACGCCCTGCGCTCACGCGCGAGTGCCATTCGCGTCGCCCGCCCACGCCACGCTGCTTGTAAAGTGACGACAGCCTCTTCACGTCGTGTCAGAAGGAGTTTCTTTTGGTGCTGCTTCCTGTGGTACTGGTCGAGGCGAACGAGCTCCAGCCGCAGGAGGAACTGACGCACCGTCCGCTGCATAACAAGCACCGCGCGTGTTTCCTGCTCCAACCGCTTGGCCTCACGCAGGCGACGAAGCTCCTTGCGACACAAATATCCACGATAGTGTGTGGCAATGCACACGCTGGCCGCCTGACGCCGCCGCATACGCTCCACCGTGTCCCTGGCCATGGCACACCGCCACGCACGCTGAATGACGCAGGCGGCCACCACTTTTCGATCGAGCTCCACCCGCATCCTGGATTCATAAATAAGACGGCACCGTATGCTGCACGCAAGACGGCGACCCGCGTAGCCTCGTCCAATGCGCTGAAACTCCTCCGCATACAACGTAAGACGCAAAAAGGAACTTCGCACACTTTGAACGAGCACAGTACTAAGGAAGCATCGCCCCCATGATTGCAGCAGGAGTATAGACTGCGCCTGGAGAAGCCCCAGTCGCTGTCGGCGGGCAACTTCGCCGTAATAGCGTGCCATTGCCCTCTCCTTCGAACGCGTCCTGCAGGAATGGTACCACTGCTGAATTTTTACAGCCGCGCTCTGACGCCGGTTCCGTTCACGCGTCTCGAGGAATCTTCGACGCAGGACGCAGGTGGCGTACCACCGCTGAATCTTCGTCGCCCGTCGCTGTCGCATATTGTGCTCCGCAAGCAGACGTTCCAGCTTGATGCGCGCGACACGCTTCCGCCATTGGCACTGAATCCGCGTCGCCGCGCGCCTTAGCCGCTGCTGACGGAGACGCTTCACAAGATCCACCTCCTTCTCACGACGAAGTCGAACCGCAAGAAGAACGCCGGCATACGCCTGGATGAGGGTAATCCGCTTTTGGTTCACCGCCGACCTCAGCTCCTGCTCGCGGCGGTAGGACTTGTAGTAGCGGAACCACGCCCGAGCCAAGACTCCACGCACCAGGGCCTGTATCGTCGCCGCCGCCCGCTCGCGCCGTCGCTGCTTCTCCGCGGCCAGAATCTCCTGCTTGCGTTGCAGGTAGCGTCTAAATGTCCATTGGATGCGTCGGGCGGCGTGCATTGCCACTTGCAGCTTTCGTTCGTCCTCCAAACGTTGCGCCTCCATCAGGGCCGCGAGGCGTTCCTCTTTCCGCTTCAGGAAGGCTCGGAACGCGCGTTGAATATGCCGTGCGGCGTAGTGCCGCCGCATCTTGCCTGCGACGTAGGCCCGCCGGATGTCTAACCTGCGGAGGAATTGCCGCACGCGTCCTTGCAGCAGAATGGCAGCCTCCGTTTCCCGCCGCTCGCGCTCGGCTTGAAGCTGAGCGAGTCGTTCTTCTTCTGCCCGACGGGCGGCGAGCAGCTTGCCGAGGTGGACGCGAAACACGCGTTGTATCCTTCGGGCCGCAACCACCATCCGAAGCAGCAGCGTGCGGGCCATGCATCCGCGCCAGATGCGTTGAATGCGTGTGGCGGCCCGATGGCATTGGCTCATCTTTTCTGCCCGCATGCCACTCACAAAGCGTTCATACAAGTTTTCCGCCATCTCGGCATCATTTTTGGCCTCCTCCTTGGCCAGCCGTTTTTCCTCCCGTTCCTTCGCCTTGGCAAGTGCACTACCGCGTCTCCCAACGACACCTGCTCGCTTCTTTGCCTCCTCTGCCTTTGCCTGCCGCACCAAGGACCGTTTCACATGTTTTTCCATCGCATCCGCCTCTGCCCCCACGATGCTTCGCCGTGACTGCTGAAGTGAATTGGAACTCTGCGCTTCTATCACCGCGGAACTCCCAAAGGTGCGGCGGCCAAACGGGTTTGGAGCTCCGGGCAAAGCGGAGGTGCTGTGTGAGGCACCCGTTTTTGGGATCGACTTCGACAGGGATATCGAGCTGAGGCTCAGACCGCGCGGTCGCTCCCTTGTTGGGCTGATTGAGCTCGGCGTCGTTCCGCCCTCCGTTCGCAGCGGGGCCAAGACGGCCGGCCGTGGAACGGGTTGCTTCGTGGCGCTACCAAATGCGTTCAGCGGCGCACCTAGTGGGGCTGCTTTTCCGTTGGCGGTGGGGATCTCTGCGTGAAGTGGAACGGAGCCAAACTCCTTTCTCACCACGTGTGAAACCGTGGGGCCAGGCACCGTGTGCGCCTGCATCGGTAGTGAGGGGGTACGAAGTGGCGCGAGTGCGTCTACCTTCGGCAATGAAGGAGGCGCACTTCCAGCCGTGGACAGTAGCAACGAAGCGAATGGCGCGGAAGCAGTGGAGCGTTCCATGGCCGCGCGTGATCCGTGTGACTGGCTGCTTTGCCGCCGCGAACTCTCACGAGTCGCCACCCCGATGATTGGAGCCAAGCAGGAGATTGGAGTCCCCTGCGTTTCCTGCTGCTCTTGTGCCCCTTGCTCCTCTGGTCCCTCACGCACCCCTTCTGAAGATGGCTGCTCCTGTTTCGGCCTCTGCTGCTCCTGCCGTTCTTCCTGCGCCGGCGACGGTGGGGGTGGCGGTAGTAACTCTTGTGTCGGAACGGAGGACGCCTGCGTTTTCCTCTGCGCCCTTGCTTCCACTCGATCCAGACGAAATGCTGGTGCCGCATGCATGCGACGCAGCGCCGCCATTGCGAGTTCGACGGTGGGGCAGTTGGGGTCCACGAAGTACTTCCGACTCGCCTCGAGGGCGCGGTCGTACGCGGCGCGGGACTTGGCAGCGTCGCCGTCGCGGCCGCGGTGCTCGAGGGAGACGCCCAAGTTGTAGAGTCCGACAACCAACATCATAGCGCACGCCGGCAGTTGCTCCTTCTTCTGCCGCGGCATCTGCTCCTCAAGCGCTGCAATGGCGTTCTCCGCGGCGTTCACCGCGTCGTGGTGCTGGTTGAGTTCATTCAGCACAGTGCAAAGGTTCAGGTACGTCGACGGTGACCCGCGCGAGGTGGGGTCGAGGGAGACTTCCAGTTCCACCGCCTGTCGCAGGTACCCAAGCGACTCCTCCAGCCGCCGCCGCCGCTTTTCCATGCAGCCGAGGTTGTTCAGCGTCGCGGCACGCAGCCGCAGCCGACGCGGTTCCACGCCAAGGAAGTAGTTTGCCTCCTCCGCGTCTCGCACATCGGTGAGGAAGAGCGCCTTTCCGAGGAAGAACTCGGCGGCCCCAAACCGCTTTTCGTTGAAGGCAGCCACAGCGTAGCCGTTGCAGCGCAGCACGAGCTCCTCCGCCTGCTCCACGCTACTGCCGCCACGCGGCAGAAGCCCTTCTGCGATGAGGGGCGCGAGCAGCGGCGCCACAGCCGCCTCGTTGGCGTGACGCAGCAGCAACGCGGACTCCGCGCACTTGACGCTCTCCGGGTGGTTGCCGTGCCGCTCGAGGTCCGCAGACATCTGCAGGAGGAACCGCATGGCCGACACGACCGAGGACGGTTCCTTGGGGTTCACCGTGCCGATGGCGCCCTGGGCGGTGAGCGACATCATCCACTCCTCCGCGGCGCTCAGCGACACCCCCCGCGAGGGGCGCGCCGCAAAAGCCATTTTTTGTTTGTCTTTTTCTTCTTCTTTCCCTGACGTGTTTCACCAAAACCCTTCTTTTCCCTTTCTATCTCCCCCACGCCTCGTGGGGCTTCTGGTCGTGTCGCTCTTTTGTTGGGTTGTTTGTTTGGGGATTTTCCCCACGCGGCAAACGGGAAACAAAAGTAAAAAAAAAAAAAGGACACCAAACATACGAGCGGCGGCAGAGCCCAGCGGAGGAGGAGGAGGAGGAAGGACGGTCCACAGGCACACGCCGTCTGCGGGGCGGCGAGCGGGGGCGGCTGAAAAAGGAGGAGCGAGGGGGCACAACACTCGATATTCGCGGGCACGACAGGCCCGCACGCAAACTCTTCCACCCCACCCCCCCCCGCCGCTCAGGCACAGACGCAGACAACAGGCACCTCCCGCCCGGCCGGTGCTGTCACCTCGCCAGCTCGTCAAGAATCTGCCGCGGGGTGAGTTTGTACTCCCTCGTGGGGCGCAGCATGTGCGCCGCAAGCCGGGCAACGTCCAGCGTGCCCTCTTCATTTGGCTCGAGCCCCACCAAGACGCGCTGGTACGCGTCCGCGTCGATGGCCTCGCCCATGCGGGTGAGAATCACCCGCAGCTCCTCGGGGGTGAGTGCCCCGGCGTCACTTGTGTCAAAGACTTTAAGCGCCGTCGCCAGCTCCTCCGCTGAGCGGAAGTCCTGCGTCTTGAGGGCTTGCGTTTGCTGCAGGAACTTCTGGAACTCACTGCGCGTCACGGTGTCGCCGGAGGCAAAGTGCCTGCGAAGCAGCGCCGCCATCTCCGCCGGTGTGGAGAACATCCCACAGCTCCGCAGCACGTGCGGGATGCATGTGGCGGGAATATGGCCAACGCGGTCCGTGTCGTACAGGTCGAAGGTTTGCAGCAAAGCCGCCGTGGGGACGGACATCGCACACAGGTGAGTAACGCCTGTGAGGAGCCACACTGCCTACGCCGAGAGCGCGAGAGAAAAAGGGAGAGAAGGAAGGAGCGTCCACCACACGCACACACAGACACAGTTGGGGGGTAAATGCAGCATCGCGTCACCACCCACCCACCAGGGGACGTGGCAGCCACACACGCACACACACACACAAACTCACTCCGCCCGCAATCCTCTTTTCTCCCATGCTGTTAAACCGGCCTTCTTCTTTTGCTTTTCCCCTCACCTTCTCTTCAAGAAACTCATCTCATCCTCATCCTCGTCCTCATCCTCATCCTCGGTGTCGCCACTCAAGGACGGCGCGTCGGTTGTTTTTGCTGCCGTTGCCCTCTCCTTGCGCAGCGCCATCATTTCATCCTCCTCCTCCTCCTCCTCCTCCGCCTCGGCCACGCCGCCGTGCTGCAGGAGGGCGGGTGCCACGAACGACGTCGCCTCCGTTTCCGTCGGAACCACCGCGTCCTCCTCGCCCTCCGCCACAACGTCCCACATGGACCAGTACTTGCCGTGCGCCACCGTCAGCAGCGCGGTGTCCGCGCCGCCGGCTGGGCGGCACTGCGCCCGCACGGGTGAGGGACCATGCAGCACCTGCACGCACACACCCGCGGCGTCTGCATCCCACAGTCGCACGGTGCCGTCTAGTGAGGTCGACGCCACGGCAGCGGGAAGGACAGGAAAGGCGGGATTGGCGCAAAACGACACCGACGTCACGACGTCTTCGTGCCCGACCAGGATGCACGGCGCCTCTGCGGCTCCGCGCGCCAAATACCGTGCGTCCCACAGGTGCACAACATTGTCAGCGCCGCCGGATGCAAAACGAACTCCGCAAGGCGACCACGAAACACACGTGCAGAAATTCAAGTGACCACCGTGCTTTCCCGCCGTTGTAAAGACATGCCTTCCGCTTCGTAAGTCCCAGCTTACCACACGGCCCGCCTTGTCTGTCGTAGAGAGAAGTGACCCATCCGGGTGGAAGCAGACGCCCAGTGTCCCCCCCGCCGTTTCATAGCCGTCTTGTGTCAACAGATGCGGCAGGCTTCCCAGAGGCGCAACACCAGCGGAATCCCACAAGCACACAGTAGAGTCATCACTGGTGGAGGCAAGTAGGGAGCCTGTGGGATCCACAGCAAGACGCTGAATGCGCGCCGTATGCTGCGCCTCACTTGTAGCTACACGCTCAAGGCCGGCCTGACCAGCCTTTTTCTCGCCATGTGCACCAACGCCAACGTTGTTACTCGTAGCATCACCCTCGTCATTAGTCGCGTCACTAGTAATACGCCAGGCAGCAATACAGTAATCAAACATGGTAGTGGAGAAAACCAAGGGGTTTGTCGGATGTGCGGCAAGGTGCTGGACATGCCCCCAGCCGCTGTCGCAGCTAGAGACGCTCACCAGCGGCAGACAGGCGTCCGTATTCCACACCGTGACGACGCCGTCCGCTGCGCCAGTGACGACCGTGTGTGGCAGCACGGGCACGGCGGCGCACGCCGTGAACGGCATACAAAGCGTCCCTACGAGTGAGGATGACGCACCCCCACCGTGACTGCCGCGACTACACCCCATTTTGACGTTGCGAACGGACTTCGTCAGGCGCATGCGCCGCAATGGACGCACGGCCGCCTCGTGAGCGGGGCGAAGGACCCTCGAGGATGCCACAAAGGCCTCCTTTAGGCTTGCGATGCGAAGCTCCGCGCGCGCCAGTGAGAGCGGCAAAAGTGCCTGGCGCCGCTCCACCAGCGCTGGTGACGCCAGCGAAAAGGCTTCTTTGCTTCGCACGGGAGCGCTTGGGGCAGACGCACCTTGAGCCCTTCTGCCACCTTGCGGGGGCGGCAGTGCGGCGGGGGCCGTGGAGTGTTTGCTACGCACGTCGTCAAGCGTTCGGTAGCCGCCCTCGATCATGAGTTTGCGCAGGCGGTAGCGACGCTCGGAAGCCGCCTCGGCAAACACGACAATTGGGGCCTCCAGCAGGCGCAGCCCCTGCTGCACCTCATGATCGGTGGCGGGAATGACAGGGTCAACCAGTTCCATCCGCCGCGCCCTACTGTGTGGGAGTGTGAATGAGAGCAAACAAGAAAAAAAAAAGAGGAGGTGCTTCGCCCGTCCGTCCAGGCAGCGCAGCTGCGGTCGCGGGAGAAGAAGAAGAAGAAATGCGGGAGAGCGCAAAGGAAAGCCTTCGCACTCTGCACAGCCACACCATACGATGGGAAAAGACGCATCAGAAGCGGCCGAGATGCATGTATCTGCATATATTTATAGCGGCACACAGAGAGAGAGAGAGAGAGAGAGAGCGAGAGCGAGCGAGCGATGAGGAAGGCTTTGTAACACTTCGTGTTGCCCGTCAGGGGACTTTGTTGGCCGCACGCGACAGGCTCGCGCTCCTTTCAACCATCAGCAACGCCATCAAGAACCACACATGCAAGCAAAGTATGTAGAACACGACGGCAAGGCGCACGACAGGCTGCCGACGCAGCAGTCGGCCGAAGCGCAGGGCCGCCGCATCCACGGCGGCCGTCAACTCCACCACCACCGACATCAACCTGCCGGTGGAGGAGAGGCGCCGGAGGAACATCGGGCGGGGATCTGCCGCGTCCCGCATCAGCTGCTGCGAATGCGTCACAGTTACGCGTGTGGTGCGCTCCTCCTCAAGCCGAACCGTCGCACGCTCGCAGCGTCGCCGCCACTCGGCTGCATCCCGCATGGCCGCCTCCAGTGCGTTCTGCTTCTCCAGCAGTTGGTGGGAGAAAAGCACCCCGTCCCGCGACCCGGCGTCATCGGCGCGAAAGGCGACGAGGGTGCCGGCTGCGGTGAAGGTGCCGCCGTGCCGCTCCACCGCCGCCCGCAGTTCGTTTAACTCCCGTTGTCGCCCCTGCAACAGGGCCCTGCTCCGCTGGTGCGCCGCCACCTCACTCTCAAGGGCCTCCTGCGCCCCACGCAAGTCCAACCGCGCAAAGTCCAGCTGTTGGACGACCGCAAGTCGTTGCTCGTGTGCGGCGTCGACCTCGCGACGCCCGGCCGCAAGCTGCGCTTCCAGCCGCTCCTTTTCTCGCTGCATGGAGGCGAGCATGCCCTCTAACTCTTCCTCCCGCTGCCGTGCCGCCGCGGCTTCACCGCCGTGCGAAGTGTCCTTTTCGCCGTTGCCCAAGAGCTCAGCTCCCCCCTCCTGCAGCTCAAGACGGCGATGAAGCTCGTCGTACTCGCGCTGCTTGTCCTCCAGTAGGCAGCGCGACTTCGCCTTATGCTCCTCAAAGCGAGCCCTGACGGTGCGCAGCGACTCCTCCAATTGGTGCACCTGCAGCGAGCGCTGCAGCAGTTCCTGCCGCGCGGCCTCCGCAGCCGCCTGGTGGCGCCGCACGTTTTGTGCGAGGGCGTCAATTTCCTCGTCTTTTCGCCTCAGGAGCGAGGACTCCACCTCGCGTTGAAACATCATCGCCGTCGCCGCAGCCGCCCCCTCCTCAACGTGGCTCCACGTCCCCTGCGCCGTGCCGCCCATGTCCCCCGCCGTCGCTGCCGACAAGGGCGATGCGCCGCCGCCCCCACTGGCGTTGCTGCCGTGCGTGTTTGCCTCCGCGTGGCGGCCACGCAGTGCTGCCGGTTGGTGCGGGAACGGCGGCGGCGCGGCGGCGCTTCCGCTGGGCGCCGTTGGTGCGTGCGGGCCGTGCACGGCTCTCCCCTCGCTGCCGTCCCCGGACCCCGCGTCTCCCTCCGGTTCGACCTGCGGCGCCGTCGCCGTCACCGTCGCCGCCACCGCCCGCTGCCGTGCGTGTTCCTCCGCCCGCTCGTCAACCGCCTCCAGGAAGGCCGTCACGCCTTGAAACATGTCGCCAGGGGAAACACACCCGCGCCGTTTGCCTGGGAAGGATCCTACTCACCGCTAACTCCACAATCCACTGCGCACATGCATCTATGCCGCAGTCGCGTGTTGACCGTTGGCAGTCGTCGCCAAAATGCGATGGGACCGCGGCGGGAACGAGCGAGAGCGAGAGAGAGAAAAAAACACGGAAAATAACAACAACAACACAAACGAGAGCTGCAAAAACTATCAGGGGATAACTCGCAGCCAAGTCGGTGAGGATTTCGCGACATGAGACGGCAGAAGCGCACGGGCACGCGACAAGCCGTGCGCAGGGGAAAAGAGCGCGCATCAAAAATGAAAAAGCAGCAACAACGAAGAAAACACGACTCCAGTGACGAGCGGAAGAGGAGGACTTCACCGCTCGACGGCCGCCGTATCGGCCAGCTTCACAGCTGTTGCTTATACCTCCTCCTCCTCCTCCACCGGCGCCGTGTCGTGGTGTTCCAGCAACGGGGCGTAGCCCTCTGCCTCCGGATCGTGCACGCCGTCATAAAACCCCACTTCCGCATCATCAGCATCGTCGGCTAGGTCCCCTGCGCCTGCCGCCGCGTTGCTACGCGCGGATGCACGAATGACTGACGCAAATGGGGCCTCGCCTGGCTCCTCCATCGCGTGTCGAAGCACTTGACGGATGGCTGCAAATACTTTTTCCGTACCCGCCGCTTCTTCTTCCTCTCCACTCAGCTTCTCTTCCTCTGTCTGTGTCGGTCCCTTGTCAATCATCTGCTGTATCTGCACTAAGTGGGTCATGGCATGCTCGTAGGCGTGTTGCAAATTGGCAATGGCGCAGCAGAGTTCTGCAAAGTCAAGCCTCGCCTCACAGATGGGGTTGCCATACTTGTGCACGGCGGTGACGTGCATCTTTTCAAAGGAGCCGAGCTTCTCAGCAATTGCAAGGCGTGCGGCCTCCTGCATGATCTCCGTTTGCAGCACGGGGTCCTCAAGACTTTCCAGCGCCTGGAGGTGCAGCGGCAACGTCACGGTGCCGGAAACGTTTACCGTAACGTCTGTCGTGGGCCCCAACCCGTGCCCCTCCATCTCCCTCGCACGTGCCTTTCCTTCCCTGGCTATGGGTGCCTCCCGCACCCCGGTCCGTCGGCGACGGGCGAGAGAAAGGGATAGGGTGCAAAAAAAAAAAAAGGGGGCGGGAAAGCTGTAGGCAAATACCAGAGCGGAGCAGCGGGGGACAGGGAAATGGGCTATTGCCGCGGGGAAGGAGATGGGCATCGGCTGCGGCAAGGAGGCCGCGAAAAAGGAGCAATTGACACGATACAGCTAAGCGATACCAATAACAGAACATATATATATATATATATATATATGTATGTATGCATATATATAAGACACACAGATGTCATGCAGATACTCTACCCCCTCATACTTTTTGTTTTTGTTTTGACTACCTCTGCTTCGCACAGACTCTGACGCATAAGACTACCAATCAAGCAGTGTGTCCATGTACCGCGACCCACGAAAGCGGAAGGCACAGCCGTACATCGACTCGTGTCGGGGAATCTCACTCTTGAGGTGCTGCGTCAGCCGCAAGAGCTCTTTCCGGAACTCCTCCGCCTGCGCACTACTGCTACCACCGCCACCACCACCAATACTATTGCTGCTGTTGTTGTTGCCGGACGCGCTCCTCTCAAGCTCCTTGAGGCGGTGCATCAGGAACTCGCGCCGCGTGACGACCTCTAGCAGGGGAAGCTGCAGCTCCAGCCGCCGTGTTTCCTTCTGCACCTCCATCGCACGCTGCGGCGGCGGCAGTTGGGACCAGCGACGCAGCGTCTGTTCCTGCTCCGCCTCTGGCACCTCCATCACGGACCACAGCTGCTGCAGCTTCTCGTCAGAGGCGTCACGCACCGCGTCCGTGCGATCGTCGCCGGCCGTCGTGCCGTACGGTGTGCGCGGGGTCGCCCGCACGTTCAGCTGTGAGAAGGTGTCATCCACGCCGCGCTGGTAGTGTTGGGGCTGCCGCGGCAGGGCAACCGGTGTGAACTCCTGCAGCAACGAGTGGCGCCCTGCCGCTGGGGAGGCCGCGGAGCACGACGAAGAAGTGTCGGCGGGCTGACGCCGCCGCTGCTCCTCGCGTGCCGTGAGTTCTCTCAGTAGTCGTTGCTCCTCCTCGCCGAGGGCGCGGCATGCCCAGGCCTCCCGTTCCGCACGAAGGGCGTCATGCAACTCCTTGTAAACGTTTTCATACTTCGCCTGCACCTCCCGCAACGCCTGCAGCTTCTGCTCCTCGTGGGTGAGGCGCAGCGCATCCACGTCGGCGCGCGCCTCGCGAAGTTGGTCCTCCAGCTCCGCGCGACGCCGCTGCTCGTCCTCCAGCACGGCGAAGGAGGCCTGCAGCTTCTGCTCAAACTCTGCGCGTGCCTGCCTGGCGGTCTCACTTGCACGGCTCTCCGTCTGCGCAAAATACGTGGAAAGCGCCGTGTCTATTTCACTGCGAAGCGCCGCAAGATGGGCGCTGAAGAGGCGCTCCATATTTTGAGATTTGTCCTCCCGTTCCTGCTGCTCCACCTTCACCCGCTCCAATTGCTCCTGCATGAAGGCAACGTACTTTGCCTCCATTTCCTCACGCAACGCGGCCAGCTGCTCCGCCACGCGCCCCGCCACGTCCATGTCTGAGGTGAGGCACTCGCGCAGTCGCAGTTCCATGCCTCTATGCATGGCACAGAGACTCTCGTCGTATTTCCCCTGCAGCTCGGCCTTGTGCTCCTCGAGTTGGGTGAGGTGCAGCTGCTGCAGTTGCTCCACCCGCCGCATGTAGTCCTCTTGATGCTGCTGCGAGGTTGCCTTCACGGCGCACATCATCCCGTCAAACTCCTCCTGCAGCGCCCGCACACGTGCGTTGGCCGACGCCTGCTGCTCCCGGCCCTGCACCTCCATGCGTTCCAGTACCCGCCGGAGTTCCAAATCGAAGGCCGTCTCACGCTCCCGGAGCAGCGTCTGCGCCCGCTGCTTTTCCTCCGCAAGGCGGCTCTCGTGTTCCTTGCGCAACTCCGCCAGAATCCCCTCGTGATACTGCCGTTCTGCCTTCAACGCAGCCTCGTGTTTGTCTTGCAGCTCTTCCTCGCGCCGCCGCAGCTGCTCCTCGTACTGGCGCCACTTTGTCTGCAACACCACATCTTGCCGTTCCACCACCGCCCTCCGCCGCTGTAGCTCCTCCTCCAGCTCTGTTTCATGCGCGAACTGCATCTGTTGGATCTCCGCCCGGTGCGCGCCCTCCATCGACCAGGTCTTCTCCAGCCAGGCCGTCTTCAGGCCCTCCCACTGCTGCTGCTGCTCCTGCGAGCGCTGCCACGTCGCCTCGGCGAGGATGCGTTGCTGCTCCTCCAACATCTGCATGGCGTGCTCGGCTGCCTCCTTTTCCATGCTCGTCTGGCTCGCCAGCAGCGTCTCATGCAACGCCCTCTCGCGCTCGTCCAAGGCCGCTCGCTCCATTCGGAGTGTCTCCTCCGCCTGCGCCCGCACGCGCGCGAGATCGGCGGCGCTGCATGATTCCAGACGTCTCCTGTAGGCCACGCGTTCGTTGTTAAACGCCTCCAACTCTTCCTTGCGCGCCTGCAACCACAAGGACTCAGACTCCTCCTGGTACGAAAGCATCAGTTCCGTGACAACCACTAGGTGCTGTTGCATGTCAGATTTGGCCCTCGCAAACCGCTCCGCGTACTGCTCGGCGATCTCCTCGTGCAGCTTCGTGCGTTGCACCTCCCAGCGCTGCTGCTCAGCATGCAGCGCAGCAAAGCTGTCGTCGTACGCCGTCTGCAGCGCCTCACGCTCCCGTCGAATGTAATCAAGCGCGCTCTGTTGTGCCGCATCCATTTTACGCGCAAAGGCCTCTTGCAATTCCTCCTCACGACTCCGCACATCGGCCATCGATTGGGCCACGCGCGCCTCTAGTACTCGTATCCGGTCCTGAAATGCCTTTTCCTGCTCGTTGAAGACGGCGACACATCGTTCATTTGCCTCGTTTTGCGCCTGCGCAATGGCGGCGTCGCAGCGTTCCCGCTCCCACTGTTGCTGCTGCAGGAATGCCTGGTGAAGGGCATCGCCTTCCGCCCGCTGTCGCTCGGCGGCGGCCTTCTCCTTCTCCTCCAAGTCGCGCAGGAAGGCCTCACGCGTCTTGGCGAGCCCGTTCAGCTGCTCCGCCTCCCACGCCGCCCGCTGCGCGCGTTCCTCGTCGAGGCGCCTCCCCCACACGGCGTTGAGCTCCTCCTGCTCCTGCGCCCGCTGCAGCTCGCCCTGCTGCTTCACCGCAACGCACTTCTCCTCCCACTCCCTCACACGCGACACCACCTTCTCGTACTCGCGCCGGGAGACGCCAGGCCCAACACCCGCGTCTTCTGTGCCGCCGAGAGCCTCGTCGAGCAGCCTGTCGTACCGCTGCCGCATCTCTTCAACCTTTTGATGCCACGCCACGTCCTGCTCGCGCCGCGCGCGCGCCACGGCGCCCTCCATCTCCGCCGCACTCAGCTCCAGCTCCTGCGTGAGTCGCTCGATGCGGGCCGACATGGTTTCGTTGTCGTGGCGCAGCATTTGCACCACTTCCATGTGCCGTTCCAACCCCCGCATCGACTCCTCGACGCGACTGCTCCAACGCAGCTCGGCGGCCTCCTCCACCTGCACCACACGCTGCTCATACGACGCGAGGAGCGCGCCTTCGCGTTCCGCCTGCTCACCACGCATGCGATCAATCGTGGTTTGATACTCCTTGCTCAGCCGCTGCACATCGTTTTTGTACGTCGCAGACTCCTTCTCAAGCATCGACGACCACCGCTGCTCCACCTCACTGCGGACCTCCAGTCCCTTGGCCAACGCGGCCCTATCGGACTGATGCTCGGCCTCCTGTAGCCGTCGCGCCATCTCCGCCTCCTTTGCCGCCATCTGGACATGCAACTCTCTCATCGCATTCTGCACCTCCTCCACCGCCGCGGCACACTCCCGCTGCATCTGCTGCGTATTTGCGTTCATTCTGGCAATCTGCTCCTCATGCTCCCGTTGCAGGTCCTCGCGTCGTGCGATGAGGTCCTTCATGGCCTCGGTCTGCTGCTCTTGATGCTCACGAACAAGCTGCTCACGCAGCTGCGAGAGATCCCGCATCGCCTCCTCCAGGGCATGCACGTGCAACGTTTCATGCTCCTTGACAGCCAGCTGCTCGGCAGCGATGATTTTCTTACGCTCCTCCTGCATAATCTTCACCCAGCCACGCTCCCGCTCCGTAATCTTCTCATCATACATTTTACACCGGTCGTAGAACTCCTTGTCCAGGATTTCCTTGTATTCCTCCTTGAAAATCTCCGCGTGGCGCATGACCTCCCCCTCCAATTCCAGTCGAAGCTCACTGTGGTCGCGAAGGGCGTGCGTCGTCTTCTCGAGCAGCGTTCGACTAACTTCTTTCACGTCCTGCTCATGCTCCGCCAGCGCCTGCCGAGTTTTTACCATCACGGCCGCCTCAAACGCCGCCTTCTGTTCTTCAAACTCACGCGAGCGACGGACCCACTCCTTTTCGAACACCTCCATGTGTTGCGAGAGGCGCGCCAGACTGCTTTCCTCCCCGGCGCGCACCACGGCCTCGTACTCCGACATTACTTGCATGGCGCGGGCAATGATGTCGCCTTCCTGCCCGCGTTTTGAGGTCTCACTGCGCAGCTGCGAGGTTCGCAGGTTTAAAAGCTCCCGCTTCTCCTGCTGATAGCGGCGCTCCGCCTCCTGCAGCATCAGGCGTGTGTCTTGCAGCTGCTGCTGCAGCCGCTCGTACTCGTCCACCGACACCAACCGCCCAGACTGACTTTCCTGCCGTGCCTCCTCCTCTGGTTGCGCGCGCTGACCCATGAGACGCCCCACCTTCTCCTTTTCCCGCTGTAATTCCTCTAGCAGCCGTGTCTCTCGCTCCTGCGCCCGGCCACGCTCCTCCAGCAGTTTATACTCGTACTCCGCCACGGTACGTGCAAAGCGCTGCTCCACCTCCCGGTTGAGGGCGACACCATTGCTGTAGGGGCCCGAGGGCGTGGCGGAGGCACTCCCGTCCGTCTCATTGGCTGGACGGCGGTAAGGAGCCCCGGCGTTGCTGCTGCCGCCGCCGCCGCCACCGCCGCGTCCAACCCCCAGCGGCGGAGTTGGCGACGCCATTGCGGAGCTGCAGTGAAAAATTTCAAGCGGGAAACGAGTGAACGTGTGTGCTGCCGCGGAGCGTCTATCGCCTGCTAGTCGTGTGCCCTCCGCTACACCCCTGCGCTTGAGCGTGAGCGGGGAGAGAGCGCCGGCACAGCACAGGGAGAGAGGAGAAAGTGGCCACGGCGACACCGCCGGCAGCCGGTGGAGGGAGCCACCGCGCAAAAGCACCAAAACCGAAAAGGGGGGGAAAAAAAGAAAAAAGAGTAAAGTGTCGACTTCTTCCTCGTGGCGAAAGTGTTGTTGCCGCCCGCCACAAATGCGAAGAAGCAAAGCGCCACATAAAGCAAAGACGGGTGACGCAGTTGAAGCCCCTCAGCCGGAGGAAAAAAAAACAGAGGACAACCGCTGAACCGCGCGAAACTAAAGCAGACAGATGCCACCACGAAAGCAACGACAAAACAACAACAAGAAAAGAAATATTAAAAAAAACTATAGGCCTTAATTTCCCCAAGAAAAAATGCTGCAATGACAGTGTCCACTTATCCCTCGTGCTTTGGGACCACAGAGATGTATGCGTTTAGGGTGTGTATTCACTCCTTCAGTAGCCAATGGGGAGATAGAGAGAAAGAGGCCGCGAAGATCCTTCACCGCCCACACTTACTTCCCTGCTGGTGACATTTGAAGTTGCGGAAGGGCGTTTTTGCGCGCCCGCAAACACCAAAAGGAAAACGAATCAGCCCTTCTCTTCTAAGGCCCGTCTGCGGCGCCGCGGGAGAGCAGCCGCGTGACGCAGCCGCGCACTGTCGCACTCTCCCCTTCCGGGCGTCAGCTCCGCCACCACCACCCTCCCTCCCTTTTTCTCCCCACGGCGCACGCCCAGCGCACAAGTGCCGTCCCCCCACGCGCCTGTGGACGCCGGCACGAGGGAAATACGTCCCGCAACACGCCCAAGTGGCCGTCCAGGCAACGCGCTCTTTGCGTGCTCTCTCCCCACTACCCCGGCCGCGTGTTCCTGCAGACGGATCCCCCGCCGCCCACGGACGCCGCTTGAAGGCGGGCCCCGCAGGCCGACTATTCTCGTCCGGCCTCCTTGCGCCTCCCTTTTCCCCCACTGCCGCGCTGCAGCGTCCGAGTGCCGCGCGCCGTCGTGGGCCGTCGCAAAGAGGCCCAATGCATCACTTTTTCTTTGGCCCGGCGGTGCAGAAGTGACCACCATCCGCCACGGTGCGAGTGCCGTCACGGCGCCTGCCAGTCGATGGGCAAGCGTCAGCAAGTGAAGACGCCGTGGGGCCACTTCAGCCGCACGGCCGTCTTGGAGGCCGCTTCGGCGGCGGCGGCGGCTACCCGCCCCACACCCCGGGAAGGATGAGGACTGCCGCGCGATGCATTGCGCCCACACACATCGAAGTGATTGCCTTTTCCAAAACAGTCATTCTACGACTGAGCAAAATAAAAACAATGAAAGGTTGAAAGGATAAGATTATTATTGGGGGCAGTTTTCCCGTTATTTGGCGGCGACACAGACACGCCAAGCTGGGCCACTTCCCTTCTCCGCGGGCTCTCCATTCAACGTAACCAGGAGTGCAGGAGCGTGACGGAGTTCACCAAGGGAGGCATTGACATATGAAAGCACGAAAGCATAAGGAAATCCACCACGTACACGCACGCACGGAGAGGGTGAGAGAGTGAGAAAAAAAAGAAAGACTTCATTTATACTCACATGCCTGCGGATGCATACACCCAAATAATATTTAAGAAACAAAAAAAAACGACGGCCACGTTCGAAACAGTAAAAAAAAGGAGTACGGCACATAGTGACAGTTGCATGCATATGGGGTCTCTCCTTTGATGGCCGTCCGCCCAGAAAGACGGGCGAAAAAAGAAAAAGAAAACAAGTACGATGAAAACGCAGCAGAAGAGATAAAGAAGGAAGGAAAGAAAGAGAAGAGAGAGAGAGAGAGAGAGATAAATACATATATAACTAAGAACAGAAACACACACGCACACACGCACATGCGCGACGAAGAACAAGACACACAAACAAACGACTCTCCTTTCGCACCAGACAAAATCCTTCCACAATGTGAGAAATACAT
>NW_021704410.1:7955-21243 GCF_003719485.1 Trypanosoma conorhini | reverse complement strand
GTGGGAGTGCGATGGAACCGGCACAGCCGCTCTTACTGGCGGGGTCTGGGCGTGTGTGTCACACCCATGTCATGCGCCCTTTTTTCTTGCCGTGCCTCGGCTCGGGTTACCGTCGCAGCCTAGCCACGGCCGGCGGCCGGCTGCCACGCCCGCAGACGAGAGGAGGTCTGCGTGGACGCGCCCTGCACCTCATGGGAAGAGAATCGGATGGGCTAAGGAAGGCGGTACGGATCCGGGTGCAGTGTGGGGCAGGAGAGGCTTCGTTATATTTTGTTGTATGTAAGTTGCTCGCTTCGTGTGCCTCACGCGCCGAAACTGACGTTGCTCTTTCTCTCAGTTTGCCTCTGGGGATCTTCCTTCCTCCAGGCACACACACACACACGCGTGCAGCCGCTCTGCCCTGCGCTTTTTTAGGAGCGTCGGACTCTTCTGCACCTCCGCTATTTTTCTGAGGCCGCGTGTCGGGGTGTTTGGGGGCATGAATTGTTATTGGCGCACTGGTGCCGCATTTATGTCGCGTGGGGGGGAGCCAAGGGTAAAATTGTGTGTTTGTATTTTTTTTATTTCTCCGCAATGCATTGCGTGTTCATTGGGAGCAAAAGATGTTGGATGTGGTAGGGAATCAAGTGGGTTTTTTTTGGAATTTTATTTTCTAGTGATGTTTTGTGTGTGTTTTTTGTTTTCTAGCAGTTGCTGCTGCTGCTGTTGTTGTTGTTGTTGTTTGTTTGTTTTTCTTTTCGCTTTTTTTTTTCTGCGTCGTTGAAAAAATGGAGTTGAGTCTTTGACGCAGATAAAAAATATATATATGTTATTTCTCTCTTTTCTTTGCTTCTGCTCTCTGCGTGGGGGTGGGGGGGCTCCCGCCTGCAGCTCTTCGCTTCTCTTCTCTTCTCTTCTCTTCCCCCCTCCCTCTCGTTTGTTTTGTTTTTTTCTTTTGTTTTTTTTAGTTTTCTCTTGCCGACATCTGCCGCGGTTATTTCGTGCCCGCGGCGCCTGCTCCTCCGCCGCCGCTTCTCCCTCCTCTCGATCCCCCGCCTTTTGCCTTTTTTTTTCCTCTCTCTTTTCTTTTTGTGTTTTCCCTCCCCCTCTTTTGTGTGTGTGCGTGCGTGTGATTCCTCCGCCCACGCATGCGCCGAGAGGCAAGCGGCGGTGGACACCACCACCACCACCATCTCCCCCGGGTCTCTAACCTCCAACGTTTGCGATGGACCTCACGCAGAGCGAGGCGTCCAGGTCCGACACCGCCACCTCCTCCGAGGCCTCCAGCGGGAGTGGCAGTCTGAGCCCCGCCGTTGCGGAGACGCTGATGCGGCTCGCGCTGGCGGTGCGGGGGACGTTCACAACGATGCGGGAGGAGCAGTCGCCGCACCACGGCTCCGTCTGCTCCAAGAGGCTGCAGGATCGGATACAGCGGGACTTTCCGGAGGAGTATGACGCGATCGTCAACGTCATGTATGGGCGCTCGTGGAAAAAGTATTTGGCGGCACGGGCGGGCATTCTCTGCTTTGAGGTGGCCCACAACGCGGCGCAGCCCAACACGGAATGGCTCTTGGCGACAGGGGTGTTGCGGTGCTATTTGCGCACGGAGAACATCGAACGTGTGAAGGAAGCGGATTCGATGCTGGGATGCCTCGTGCGTGATAAGTGCCGGGGGGATCTGGAGCGCAGCTGCCGCACCATACTCATGGAGGAGTTCGCCGCGCTGCACTTCAGCCACTGCGCTGTCGAGGAAGACTCTGATGAAACAAGTGACGAGGCGGCCTATGAAACGAGTGATGAGGCGGCCTATGAAACGAGTGAAGAAACGGCTGAGGAGGCGGCTGAGGAGACAAGCGAGGACAAGTTCCCCGTCGAGGACTACAGCCTTGGCAGCCTGGCGCTGTGGCAGCCGGTTTTGCGCAGACTGTGGATGCACCCGGTGGAGGGCCGAAGGGTGCGTCTGCGCGAACTGCGGCGGTGCTGCCAGCAGCTTGGCTTTCACGTTCGGGTGCGGTGCCGCTGGACGGAGCTCCTCGGCAACAACCTCCTGCAGAGGTACATCCGCACCTGCGTTCTCCGCGTGCTGCTCAACGTCGTGGCTCCCCCCCTAGAGCCCTCCACCGGCGGCAATCTGGACGCTATGGACGGCGCACTGGTGCTGAGCTTCGACGCGTCGCTTGGAGAGTACACCCTGAGGCTTGAGGGAACCCAGTTGTGGGGCAGAATCCCGCCCGTGCCAGGGCACTTCCTGCGGCAAGAGTGAGTCTACCCACCTAACCCACCAGCAAGGAAGCCAAATGGGGAAAGTCGGAGGAAACGAGCAGTCGTTGTCGGCCTCGGCTTCCCGCGTAGGCGGATTTCCTTGTTCTAATGCCACTTTCCCCCTTCTCGTGCTTGCGTCTCCCATCTTTCCCTCTGGAACCAGCAGGGCGTCGTTTTTTCCGTTGTTGTTGTTTCTTGCATAATCTGTAGCTTTGTTTCCGTTTGTGGGTTACTTGTACACATCATCCCTCCATGCATGGAAGGGACGAGTGGTGTGCCGTGACTAACTGCCCTGGTTGTGGTTGCTTGTTTGTTTTGCTTCCTCGCGACGGCGAACCGCCTTCGTCGGCGTGGGGGATGCTTATCTTTTATTGATCTTCACAGGAGGAGGCGCGGGGTTGTTGTGGTGACTCCCCCGCCGGTTTACTGCTTTTTTTTTTATTACCTCACCACGTCTTTTATGCGTGTCTGTGTCTATGTCTGTGTGCGCGCTCGTTTGTTTGTTTTCCTTGCTTTTCGCGCGCCCGGATTCCTCGCAGGGGCCGCACTCGCGCAGACGAAGTGCTGGAAGGGTTGAACCCACCCACTCACCCCGCGCGCGCCCAGCTCTGCGGAGGCGTGAAGAGGAAAAACGTGTGCCGTCGACTTTCTCCTTGAGAGCCCCTCGACGCCGCTGCGACGGCGGCTGCGGCGGGCCATCAGTGAGGTTGTCTCCCGTGGGCGTTGTTTTTTTTTTTTCACGCCCCTATCATTTCATAGCTCTCAGGTAATTTTGTTGCTTTGCTTCTCGGCGCCGTTTTGTTTTATTGGGAGTAAAAACTGCGGCGTGGGTGCCCACGCCGTTGCTGCCGCTGGGTTTTGCCTGGCCTTTTTTTTTGTTTGTTTGTTTGTTTCTTCTGCCCCTCAACGGCCGTGCCGTTGACTGCGCCATCTTCTTCTTCGTCCCCCTCGCCTTTCTTTCACTCTCGCCTGTTTTGCCGCGGCTGCCAAGACCGCACAGGCGGGGTCGCGCCGATGGAGCCGGACGACGTGGCGGAGTACAGCCGCCAGAGCTACTGGGAGCGGCGCTACAGCCGGGAGGCGCAGTACAACTGGTTCCCCTCCGTCCACCAGGCCGCGGTGCTGGCGCTCTGTGACGAGCTGCAGAAGGTGCTTGGGCTGCGTGAGGCGCGGGGTGCCACGGTGGCCGGCGCGGGACACGGCGGCCGGCCGGTGTTGCGCGTGCTGCACCTGGGCACCGGGAACTCGTCGCTCTGCATGGACCTCCACCAGGCCGTGCAGGCGCGCCAGCTCCCATTCACCCTGGAGCAGGTGGCGATGGACTACGCCCCCAACGTCATCGCGAACATGCAGGCGAAGTACCCGCCCGAGGTGCTGCCAAACACGACGTGGCGGGTGGGCGACGTGCGCCGTCTTGAGGCGTTTCGTTCGCTGGGCCCCTTTGACGCGATTATTGACAAGGGCACGATGGACGCTCTTGAGGCCGATAAGGAGAGTCCGACGATGGAGGACGACATCGCGGCTATGCTGCACGGCGTCGACGGGCTCCTGCGACACGCCAAGGGATACGGCGCTTTCATGCAGATCACGTGGGTGGTGCCTTACATGCGGCTGCACTATACGAAGGGGGACGCGTTCGCGTGGGGCGAGCAGGTGCGTCACACGCTTCTCGGCGACAGCGACATGTACCGTCTCTTTGTGTACACCGTAAAGCCCTAAGATGCTGTTGCGTATCGACCCTGCCCGTGGTTTGATTAAACATTACCAACAGTAAATGCGGGGCAATGTTGCGTGCCGTCTGCACACACACACACACACACAAACATTCTGAGAGAAGAGGGAGCCAAGGATGTTTTGCCCGTGGCACCTCCTTTTTTTTTTGCCTCTCTCTGTTCTTCTCTTTTCATCTTCTCCTTTTTCCGTGTCTGTGTGTATGTCTTCTTTAACGGCTACTGAAGGGGAAGTGGGTCCGCTCGTTTCTCCGCCCTAGCGTGAAGAGGGCGAGGCGATGACGGCGGCAACCGCTTTGCTTCGCCGCCTGCGCTCGCAGTGGGCCTGCGCTGCCATCGGCGGCAGCACGTGGGTGCCCTACGCCGCGGCGGCGAGGCACGCCACGGCCGGGAAGTCTGGCGGGGATCGGCGGCGTGGCAAAAGCAGCGGGAAAGTTGGCACCGCACGGAAGGTGCGCAAAGAGGCTTCTGAAGCAGCGGACACCGTCGTGGGAGGCGCAGCGGCAGCGGCAGTGGCGGAAGCGCCTGCACAACAGCAGCGGCCCGAGAACTCCGCGACGCGTCTTCTCCAGTCACCCCTTTGGTCTCCGACGGAGGCGGAGTACGAGGCACTCGTGGCCAATCTGCTGCTGTACCGTCGTGAATCGCTGGAGCCGGTGCTGAGCGCCCTCCAAAAGGAACGCGCCCTTTTCGAGGAGTCCGTGAAGCAGATGGAGACACGTGTCGCGGAGCTCTACGCCGTGCGTGAGGAGATACGGAAGATGCTGCAGGATGGCGCCGCCGCGCAGCGGCGGGCACTGGCAGAGGCGCTGCCCGGCGACCACGCCGCTGCTGACGGCTCGGCGGAGGCGGAGGCGGAGGCGGAGGCGGAGAAGACGGGGAGATATCGCTTTGAGCGGTGGCGGTCTCGGCGTCGTTGGGCACGTGGCGTGTTGCGGCGGCGGTCGCTAACGCAGCAACAATCATCTGCAGAGGCACAGTGCTGCTGCCCTGTGAACGGTGTCACCTTTTTTTTTTTCATTGTTGTTGTTGTTGTTGCTTTTTTTTAATGCCCTTCTCCCCCTTTCTACTTCTTCTTCTTGTTTTTTTTGTTTTCTCCTTCTTCCGTGTCTTTGGTAGGCACAGCTGGAGAGGGGGTGGAGGTACAGGAAGCGGCACCCAAGTCGACCGCAATGTTGCCCTCCGCGCGGGAGGTGGAGGAGGTCGTTGTGGCAGCCCTGAGGGGCGGCAACTGGGCACGTGCCGCGATGCTCCTCGCGGGGGCGGTGCGGCTGCCGTGCACCCCGACAGCGCGGACGTACGCGGAGGTGGTGGCCGCCGTCGCCACGCGCAGCACATGGGAGGTGACTGTGCGGGTGCTGGATCGAATGCAGACCAGTCCCCTCTCCGCCCGCGCTGTCTACCACACGGCGGCGGACGCCATACTTGCACGCCGCGAAGAAGGTGCGGCGGAGACGCTGCTTGCGCTCCTGCTCGCGGCCCGGCGCCGCCGCGTGCCCGCGTTGGCCCCCCACCACCACCTGCAATGCAGCCGCCTGTTGCTGGACGCCGGGGATTGGCAGGGTGCCCTGCTTGCGGGCTCACAGGAGCGTCTGGTTCAGCACGCGCCGGCGCTGGCACAGCCGACGATGCGAGCGGCTGCGGCTGGGCGACAGTGGGTCGCGGGGTCAAAGATCATGTCCTCCCTGCTGGCCTCCGGTGGCGTGCCGAGTGCGGCCGTGACGGAAAGTTTTATTTGCTGTTTTACTCCCACATCGCCGTGGTGGCGGGCGCTGGCGGTGGCCTCGGTGCTCGCCTGCCGAGACGA
Source organism: Trypanosoma conorhini (assembly GCF_003719485.1). Classification (NCBI taxonomy): domain Eukaryota; phylum Euglenozoa; class Kinetoplastea; order Trypanosomatida; family Trypanosomatidae; genus Trypanosoma; species Trypanosoma conorhini. The sequence goes on along the minus strand of NW_021704410.1, from coordinate 15,465 downwards.
GCCGGGGGTCAGGCGGCGCGCCGGGGAGCTGCGCGCGGAGGTGCGGCAGCGCGCGGAGTTGCCTGAAACAAACGCCAAGGAAAAGCGACGCCAAGCGACGCCGCGCCTCGCCGACGGTCGTCCGACGCCGGAGGACCTCACGCTGATGGAGGCCACGGAGGCCCTCGCCACGCTGGGGGAGCGGCAGTGGGCGAGGGCGCTGGAGTTGGTTCACTTATTTCCGGCGCTGCTGCAGCTGACGCCCGGACCGCGAGCCCTGCTGCCGCCCATGACTCGGCTCGACGGTGTGCCGCAGCGCTGCTTCTACTGGGAGGCGCTGTGGCAGGCCGTTGCTGCCGCCCTCGCTGCCGCCCCCATGGATGCCGTCCTCCACGCAGCGAGTCTGTTTTTGGCTTACCTGCGCAGCGGGGAGGGAGATGACGCCGACGCACAGACGCAGGCGGAGGAGGTGGCGCGTGCAAAGCACGCCGTGATTGCCTTTGTGAACGCCAGGCGCACGCACGAGGTTGGGGCGCCGGAGCCGGCCCGCCTTCGCTCCGTTGTGCGGCTCACCTGCGCGCGTGGGAGCTGGGAGGACGCGCTGGCGCTCACCGGGCGTCCCACTGTGGTGTTCACAGAACTCGTGGAGCGTGGCAACTGGCAGGCCGCCGTCGCACTGTACGGCAAGCTGCAGCCAAGCGCCCAAGAGCGTGCTGGACCTGCGTTGGAGCACCTGTTTATCTCCATGGAGTTGTGGGCGCCCGCCCTGCGCTACGCCCAAAGCCAGTTGCCAGGGGACACGCTGAGGCTGCGCGGCTTGGCGATCCCGCTCTGTGCGGCCCTGGGGCAGTGGGGCCGCGCGCTACACATGTTGTTTCGCTACGTTCCCGCACCCACCGCGGCGGAGACGCAGCTGCAGCGGTACTGCATCCTGCGTCACGCGGAGGCGACGATCCGCGACGCGGCTGAACGCGATGATTGGAGCAAGGCGCTGCAGGCGTGGGGCGCCGTTCGCGGGGTCCTCCGCCATGACCGGACGCCACGCCGCGGCGAGGGCGAGGGCGAGCGCGAGCGCGAGGCGGCGCCTGACGGGGACGCCCACCTCCGTATCTCGCCGCATGCCGTGAAGTGCACAGCCAAACTGCTCCTCGAGCACCAACGCTACGACGACTGCTGCTTAGTGCTCTCCCTGCACACACCCACCGCCGCCGACCCCATTCTGCTGCGCTGCCTGCAGCTCTTCTACTACATTCGCCTGTCCCCACTTTCCTACGGACGCGTGCTGCAGGAGTACAGGGCGAGGTATGCGGCCTACCGGGTGGTGCTTGACTGCTACGCCGTTCTTGCGCTAAGCCTGAGCGGAAACCATGCGGGTGCCTTTGGGATTCTTCGCAGGCTCGCGTCCTCGCGGGACACGGAGGCCGCCAACGCCGTCGTGCGCGGGTTGGAAGAGGTGCCTCACGTGAAGAAGATGCTCTCACCCATTCTCCTCCATGCGGCAACGCCGTCGCAGGCAGCCGAGGTCGAGGCTGTCATGGAAGCTCTCACGTCTTGCGTGACATCCATTGCGGACGTCAACTTGTTCAACGCACCTTTGCTGGCGTGCTGGGAAAGCGACAGTGAGGCCCTGCGTGGGTGCGCCCTCCGCACAGCGATACAACTCTCGCGGCACATGCTTCTGCGGGAGCTTCCTGTTCCTTGGGCCGTCGTGCGCGTTGTGGCGGGCGGGCTTGCGGGTCCCACGGAGAGCTCGGCTGCCCCTCTCCTCTACGAGGCTCTACGGCAGCGTGGCGCGTTGGGCACAGCCGAAGACGTGGAGGGCGACGCGGATGCGGCGGAGGATTCGTGGCGGCCGTCACAAGAAGAGCGGGATGCGTTTTTACGGCAGTGTGCACAGGCTTTCATACGGGCGGGGAATTGGGGTCGCGCCCTCGCCGCGATGCAGGCGTGCGAGAGGGCCGACGAGGAGGCACTCTTCCAGACGGCCGTTCTTTTGAGGGAAGAAAATGACCGCCGTGTGCGAGCGGCACATCGTGTCATTTTGGAGGCGACGGCGACGGATGACGCAGCCGCCGTGGCTGGGCGACAGGCGGAGGAGGCGCTGATGGCGCTGACGCAGCTTCAGGCATGGAAGGCGGCCCTGGTGCTGTTTACCGGCGTCACCGCGGCAGAAGGACGCTGGTCACGCGGGGCGCGTGGCTGCTTGAGCGGCGGCGTCGCTAACGCGCTGCTTTCAACGGTGGCAACGTTTGGCCCCTGGGAGGCCGCGTTGCGGCTGTTGACGACGTTGCAGCAGGAATTTCGGCCCGCGAGTGGTGCACTGGTGGGGGAGGGGCTCACGGATGTGCTGCGCGCCGTGCGGAGCGCCGGCGGTGCCGTCATGTGCAGCAAGGTGCTGCTGTTCGTTGTGCAGGAGATGGGGGTGGTGCCGACGCCGCCGCAGTACGAGGTGCTCTTGAGCTCCTGCCTCGGCCCGCAGCTGACCGCCGTGGAGCGCGACGCCTGCGCCGGGAACCTTCGGCGCCTCAGCCACTCCCTCAGTGAGCGGCAGGTCATTGACCTCATTCTCGCCATCACCGCGGCGGGGCGCGGCGGGGAGGCGGCGTGGATTCAGCGGCGGCTGCGTGGCGGGGGGCCGCGCGGTCGCCCTCACCCGGCCCGTTGGATCCCCGTCGAGCGCCCGCCGCTAACCGCGGCGGAGCTCCAGCAGCTCGCGCAGCTCGCCCCGCGCCTTGTGCTGGCCACCTCACGGGGGCTGGAGGCACTCGCCCAGGGGGCCCTCGCGGCGCGCTTTCGGCCCTTTGAGCTGAAGCTCCTGCTGCAGCACTACCGCCCCGAAGTGCTGGCGCGGGTGCAAGCCGCAGGCGGCAGCGCGGCGGCGCTGGATCCGCAGCTGGTTGAACACTGCAGGGAAAATAGGCTCCTGCACATCCTTCTCTTGTCCCACGAGCGTGCGTGGCGACGGCGGCCGTCGCTCCCAGCGGGGGAGCAGAGCTCCGCAGCTTTCATAGACCGCCTAACGTCGGACGTGTTCCACGGGTTTGCGTCCCCGCAGACGGTGGCGGCAGTGTGGGAGGCGTGTCACCCGTTTGTGGCGCAGCTGGCGGCGCGGCGGTGGCCGTGGCTCTGCGAGTATGAGATGCTGCAGGCGGTGCGGCGCAGCGGCGGAAAGCCCCCGGCGTCGCTCATCACGCGACCAGACGCGTCGCGGGCCGAGGTTGCGTCGTATTGGGCCACGTACGGTCGCGCCATTTGGCCAGAGCTGTTTTTTAGTGGTCCGGAACTCTGCCAGCTGGCGGTGTACGTGCCGCTCGTCGAGCCGCTACTGGGCGACGAGCAGGGACTCCGTGAGCTCTGCTCCGCGATTCAGGCGGCCCACTTTTCGGCGGAGGCGATACCGCAGGGCGAGGCGCTGTTGCGCCAGCCACGCTCGACGGGGGCCATTTGCGCAGTCTTCAAGCTGGCCTTCAAGACACTCAAGCGGCTGCACACGCAACTCGATCTGGACGCCCGCGGTGGGCGCTTCTACTACCACCACCACCCCGACGCCGCGCTCTGGCGCCGGTACTCCGCGGGGGCCGCCACGACGGAGCGGCTGCCGCGGTGGGCGCTTGCGCTCCGCGTCGTCCACCACTACCGGCGTTCCACGGCAACCACGCTGCCGCCACGCATGCTGGCGGCCCTCTTCTCCGCCTGCGCCGCCGACGCTGCTGAGCGTACCCACGTTTCAGGACGGAGGCAGCCAAGGGAGTCCTCGTTCTGGGAACTGGCCATTCAGTGCGCACAGGCCGTCGAGCCAAACTGTACTCCGGCACTCTGGCACCATGCGATGCAGCTGGCGTCGCCGCCAACACCGTCCGGTGGCGGCGTGGCGATGGCTGCCGACGAGTGCCGCCTAGCGGACATGCATGACGCCCCCTTGCAGGCCACAACTCGTGTTCTGCTCAGCCACGCGAGGAAGGGGGAGGGAGCTATTCCCCTTGCCGTCTCCCTGCTCCTGATTGACCAAGTGAAGGCGCTGCTCGGCGAGGTGCGCCTTCACGGCGACGCCGGGGACGCGTGCAGCCAGGGTGACGACGTCCTCACTGTCTGGGCGCTGCTGCGGCGTGATGGCTGCCTGCAGAAGATGGACCCGCAGCACGCCGCGCTGTTGAAGAGGCTTGTGCTGGAGGGAACACCGTCCGGAGAGTTTGTCGCCGAGTAATGCGAGGTGGTGCCACCTCCGTCTTTAATCAGTGAATTCACCTTCGAGAGCCGCGGTCCCTCCCAATATTGTAGCGGAGGGGCGGAGCGAGAGAGCTAAGGCGATGGTGTCGATGCAAAAGTTGGTTTATTTATTTATTTTCGCTACCTCCGTCTTTGTGCTCTTTTTTTTTTGTTATTCTTCCTTTTCTTTTGCTTCCCCCCTCCACGCCTCACAGTCGTAGTTTATTTCTCCTTCCCTCTAGCGAGAAGAACGTGGCGTGCGTGCGTGCGTGTGTGTCGGTCGCGCCGGCATGTCTACCACGCGGCCGTGCAACTGCGAGTTTATTCTGCCAAGCCGCTTCGCCGCGGCGCGGCCGCCCACCTGGCGCCTCGTGATGGACGACGCAGGGGCGGCGCTGGCCGCGCGCTACAGCGGCGAAGTTGCCCCGCAGCGGCTGCCGGATGAGGCGGCCCTCCGCAGCCGCGACCAGCGCATCCGCGCGGCGGCGTCGCGGCGACGAACAGCCGTGGCGGCGGGGCCCGGCAACGGCGCGACGCGTGACACGCGCAATGGCGCGAGGGCGGAGGAGGGGAGCCGCACGGCGGCGGCGGCGTTCCTCACGGAGCGCGTCGCGGCGGTCAGCGGGAGCGCCTCCTCGCGGCCGCAACGCACCCCACCGCGCGAGTGCTTCCCAAGGGAGGTGCCTGTGTCGCTATTTCACTGAGGCCGCGCGTGTGCAGTGCGGTGCGGCACTCTGAAGTAGGCGGCGTGTTTGTAGGGGAAGACAGGGGCAAGGCGTCTAAAGCGTGTAATTTTGTACTTGTCGCGCCCAACCTCTTCTCCTGCTACGCTTCTTCCTTTGCGTTTCCTCTTTTCGTTAACTGCGCTCCCCCCACCACCACCACCGTCACCACCGTCACCACCCACACTGTCATCAAGCTTGGCAAAAAAAAAAGCCTTTGAATTGCGTTCAAGATTTAGCTTGAAGGTGTGGAGAGGACGAAGGAGAAAGCGAAGAGAAGGAGAAAAAAATACGCATACGCGGTTCTGTCGGTTTGTCCTCAAATGAGCCTCTTTTGTGTGCGCGTCGTCCTCTTGGTCTCGCTGCTGTTCCCGCCGTCCAGCTGCGCGGCGGCGTGGTCGCTGTGGCTCACGTCGCCGTCTCGCCCTGCCGCGGCAACGGAGGCCGACGCGGCCGCCGCACCGGCGCCAGGGGGTTCTCACCGCCGCGTGCAGCTGCCACCGCGTTTCTCGTCGCGGCAAAACGCAGACGCCCGTCACGGCCAGCAGGCAGCGCAGCTGCTGCGTGAGTGGGAGGAAAAGGGTCGCATAAGCTCCTGTTGGAAGCGGGCAGTGGAGGCGCTGAAGGAGGACTGCGGCTCACTCCGCTCCGACGACGGCGCACGCAGTCGTCTGGCTATGGCTATGGCCGCGTGCGACGCCGCGGCAGACGGCGGGCGCCGCGCCTGGCCGCACTGCACCTCTGAAACGGGCGTGCGCAGGTGCGTCGACCACCTCGACGATGCGCAGTACCTCGTGTACGTCCAGTACCGACTGCACACCGACGTGCTCTGCCTGTACATCCAGGAGGAGGCGTTTCAGGAACGCACAGAGATGGCGGTGCAGGCGCTCTACGCCGGCGCAGCCGCGGCCTCGGAGGCGCTGGCGGCGCTGCAGAGCTCCAGCAGTGAGCTGCAGGACTCGGTGCAAAAGGCGGCGGACCAGCAGGCCTCCAACTTGGTGGCGACGCGGCACCTGCACGACCAGCTGCGGGAGCTTCGCAGTGACCAAACCGTGGCGTTTGAGTCGCTGCAGGGCAGCGCGGAACGCATCGTGCGCTCGTTGGCGGATGCGAGCCTGCACCTGAACGAACTGCACCTGACGCTTGACGAGAGCACCGCGCAGGCCGCCGCCGCCGTGCGAGACGTGGCGCGGGAGGCGACGGAGTTTCAGCGACGCACCGAGCTTCATGCCAGCAGCATGCTAAACGTGCTGGGGCGAATCGAGTCCTTCCAGCGGGGACTCCTGGAAAGTGCGATCGGGCTTGGTGAGATGGTGCGCGCCGCCGCCCTGCTCGTGGTGCTCCTGCTGCTTACCCTCCCCCCACGCACGGCCGCCGCCCGACGGCCGTGCGTGGGTGTGGTGGCCTTGGCGTATGCGCTGCGCCCGTTTCTCCTTCCGGCCCCGCGGAGCGTGGTGGGCAACAACGCGTTCTTTGCCGCCGTGATTTTTCTGGCGGCGGTGACCCTCGTCTTTTTTGCCTGCACGTACCGGTCCCCGGAGCACGCGCTGCGGGCGCTGCTGCGGAGCGAGCTGCGCCACTTCATGGATGACACCCGTCCCGCCTTCCTGGAAGACATCCGGCAGCTGCTGGGCGAGGGCGTGGCGGCCGCACTGCAGCGCCTCGACGAGGAGAAGGATGTGCAGCGACTCAGGGCGAAGGGGCAGGCGCTGCTGCTCGCCGCAGCGGAGGCCGCGACCGACGAGGCGCACGCCCCTGCAGCTGCGACGAAGGCCGCGCCAAACGTGACGCGCCGTCGAAGTCGTTCTCGTCCTCGCTGAGGTGATGGGGCGGGGAGGCAGCCGCCTTGCAAGCTCCGCTGTGCCTTTTTTTTTATTTTTGCTATTTTTTTTTTTGAAGTGAAAAAAAAAAGAATAATTCATGTGCATATGTTGCTGTTTCCTCGTTTCCCGTTTGCTGCCGCCTTGTTGTGTCACGCAAAATGAACACACTCTTGCCTGGCTGTATGGGGCGGGCTGGGGCCATGTGTTTGCCGCGCGCTTGCGTCACGCACTGTCGCTGCGACCGCGGTTTGTAAGTTGTTGTTGTTTTTTTTTGGGGGGGGGAGTTTTTTGCTGTTGTTTGTTTGCGTGTTACTCCCACAGAAACGACCGCTGGGAGGGTTGCACGCACCGCCCCGCCGCACGAGGCGCCCACGTGCGTGCCTGCGTGTGTGTGTGTGTGTCTCACTGTACGTTTAATTTCTCACTCTTTTCTGTGTGGGCTCATCTGCTGCTACACCTTTGCCGTCGGCGTGGCCCCACTCTACTTGTTTCCCCCTTTATTTATCTCTCTCTCTCTCTTTCTCTGTGTGTGTGCGTGTGTGAGGTTTGTTCGTTGGCTTCCTTCACACCGCGGCCACAAGGTCCAGCCGACGGGTTATTCATGCCGGACGCTGCCGCACGCGCGCGCGCCGCGGAGGCGGAGGTGGAGGCAGAGCTGGTGGGGTGGGTGCACGTGGCCAACGAGCTGCTGCTGGACGGCGCGCGGCAGACGCTGGCGCGGGTGGAGGAGCCGTCGCGGCGGGCCGAAGTGCAGGCGGCGTACGTTGAGGGACTCGCGGC